>NW_003852485.1:5951397-5956188 GCF_000181295.1 Otolemur garnettii | reverse complement strand
AATTGTGATACCTCCCAGATTTCTTTTTTTTTTTTTTTTAAGAGTTTTTTGGCTATTCAGGCTATTTTGTGATTCCATATGGATTTTGGTGTTGTTTTTCTACTAATTATCTGAAAAGTGACATTGGTAGTTTGATGGGAATTGCATTGAATCTGTAAATCCCTTAGGGCTGTGTGGATATTTCAACAATGTTCATTCTTCCAACCCATGAGCACAAGATGTTTTCCATTTGTGTGGGTTGTCAACAATTTCTTCATTAGTGTTTTATAATTCTCCTTGTAGAGATCTTTCACTTCCTTGGTTATGTATATTTTTAGGATTTTTTTTTTCAGCTATTGTAAATGGCATGGAGTTCTTCATTTGATTCTCAGCTTGACTGTTGCTACTGATTTCTGTACATTAATGTTTTAAACTGAGACTTCACTAAATTTACTTATCAATTCTAGGAGACATTTAGAGGAGTTTATAGAGTTTTCCAGATATAATCCCATGTCATTGGGAAACATGGATAATTGGACCCTCTTTTCCAATTTAGATGCCATTTCTTTCTTTCTCTTGTCTGATTTCTCTGGTGAGAACTCTGAATAATATGTTGACTAGATGTGGTGAAGTGAGCATCTCTGTCTTGTTCCAATTTTTAAGAGGGATAGTTTACACTCTATCCCATTCGCTATGATGTTGGCTGTGGCTTTGTCATACATTGTATTATTTAGAAGTATGTTCCTTTTATGGCTAGTTAATGATTTTTATCATGAAATCCTGCTGGATTTTATTACATGCTTTTCCTTCGACTATTGAATTGTTCTGTTTGTGTGATGAATCACATTTATTGGCTTGCATATGTTGAATCATCCTTGCATACCTGGGGTGAAACCCATCTCATTTTGTTGATTATTATATTATATATTATATTATATTCTGATGTACTCTTGGATTCAATATTTTCTAGAGGAGTTTTGCATCTACATTCATGAGGAATATTGGCCCATAGTGGTCTTCTTGCTGTGTCCCTTCCTGAGTTTTGTGTTAAGGTGAATCTAGCTTCCTAGAATTAGTGAAAGATTTCCTCCTTCTTGATGTTATGGAAGAGTTAACAGTAGGGTAGGTGCCAGTTATGATTTGTAGGTCTGATAGAATTCAGCTTCACTCTGTTTAGAATTTATAATTTTTTTCTGATTCAAAATTGGGAGATTATTTCCAAAAAATTATTCATTTTCTTTAGTTGTTCTAGAGTCTTGGGTAATCTTATATATTTCTGTGGTATCAATTGTAATGCATATCATATCAGAAATATAAAATAATGAATGAAAATATTTTTTCATTTCTGATTGAGTTTATTTGAATTCTCTCTCTCTTCTTTTCTTGGTTAATCTAGCTTGTACTTTACCAATACTTTAGTTCTACTTTTATTCCACTGTGGTCTAGGAATAAATATGATTTTTATTTTTAAAAATTTGCTGAGATGTGTTTTGTGGCCTATATAACAAATTGACCAACTTGGAAAATATATCATGTACTGATGAGACCAATGTATATTCTGCTATTTGGGGGAAGAATGTTTTGTAAAGGTCTATTAGGTCAATTGGTTCTTGACTCCCATTTAAGTCCAGGGTTTTGTTCTCGATTTTCTGACTTGAAGATCTGTCTAGTATTATTAGTGGAGCCCAGGTAAAACTTGCTTTTTAGAATTATTTGTATATCTTTCTATGAAATCATATTTTGTAAAGAATTATAATTTTACTTTAGTGTGAAATTATTGTAATATTTTTCAAATGTTTCAAGTGATAAAATATTTTACATAAGATGCTTGGAATTAAAGAATAACTTTTACTGTATTTGATTGGCATAAAAGGTAAAATAGAAAATAAGAATATTATTAAAGTGCTGCACAGCACTTTAAGAGGATCGATAAAAATGGCCCACTAATTGTTAACTTTTATCATTCTTTTAGCTACAGTTATATCTGGGGCATTATAAAGTCACAGCAAGAAGATATCAGACACATAAAAAAATCAAAACCAAATAAGCATATAGCTATCTGAAAATCAAAAGATATGTTTCTGAGCTAAGGATATTTACAGAATCATAGGCTTTATAGGATGGTTTCATTTATAATTTAAACAGTTGGATATTTACAATAGCCACAGGCTATTTACAATAGGAAAACATATATTATATAGGATTTCATTGATAGTAATGATTCAGTTACTCCTGGGTGATAGTGTTCTTTCTTATACCATTTTTTCTGGCTTTCTAGTTTATTTTCCACCCCCAAATGACAGTTTTATGTTGAGAGCTTAAAAATTACTGTGTACATAAAATGATAAGAAAAATCTATTGAAAATACTGTTTATTATAGATATCATTGAATTAAGATGTGCTAACTGCTTATTCCATATGATCAGTAATCCCTAGGCTAGTGGTTAGAATTTCTCTGAATCAGTATACTTCCTTTTATTATGGCCATCCAGAAATCACTCATGAATATGAGGTGCACGTGTGTGCGTTCGTGGAGGAGGTATGCTATTATGTCTGGGGGGGGGGTTCAGGAGTAGATACGGCTACTGTTGTTGCTCTTTTTTCTCTTTCATAGTGCTTTGTGTTAAAGTTGTTTGCTCAATATATACAGAAAGATTAGCTGAGAACATTTGCAAAACCATACTTATATGCCTTACTAAAATATTTTTGAAAGAATTCAGTATACAATTTTTAAGAAATATTAAAGTAAGTCATTATAGAAAGTAATCAGAATTTCTCCAGACTTTCCAGTACACATTTTATTTTTTTTTACTATTTCTGTTATTTGAATAATATGTGAAGATAAAGTTATGATCTTTGAGTATAAGACTATAAAAGAACAGCACAATTGCATAAAAAGGACACAGTAATCTATATGAAGATGCTTCCAATGTCCAAGTTTGAGATGATTAGAATGTAGTTCAGAAAAATTACTTCAAAGGATTGAAACATATTAAATGTGTTTGAATTCACAAGTCTTTAATAGTAACAAAAGTTTTAAAAAAATAATGGTTAGTTGGTGCCATGAAAATAATGCACAAAAATTACCTATAATTCAAGAGCCTGGTGCAGTGGCTCATTCCTGTAATCCTAGCAATTGGAAGGCTGGGGTGGGTGCATTGTCTGAGCTAGAGCCAAGATCTCACCTCGAAAAATAGCCAGGCATTGTGGAGGGTGCCTGTACTCCCAGGTACTTGGGAGGCTGAGGCCAGAGAATGACTTGAGCTCAAGAGTGTGAGGTTGCTGTGAGCCATAATGCCATGGCACTCTACCAAGGGTGAAGAACTCATACCACTTATGAAATAGTCTTCTCCATAAAACAAGCTAACAAACAAACAATCAAATTCAATCAGCCTAACTCTAGATCCAACTACAAATTTAAAAGACTTTCAGAGATCCAAGAAATTTATGGATTGGAAAATTAGAAAAAGTAACAACTAAAGAAACTACACAAAAATTGTCTATGTCTATTCAACAAATAAATAATAATATTCAACAAATAAAAAAGATACTAGAAGTGTTTTATGAAACACGTTACATAATCACAATATGTGGACCTTTTTGAATATTCATTCAAGAAGAAAATGAAATAACTTCACTTTTCTGAAAAGACAGAATAAACTAGTTAAAGCACAAAAGCAATACTTTCAATCTAATCAGTGATGTTTCTCTAACATGTTCTTTATTATTTAACAACAGACACTATTTTTACATTTCCATAACTGGAATAATTTTGTATTTATGATGAGAAACCAGCAGACAATTTAAGTTCTACATTATTATCAAGGTCAGGTTTTTGTAAGTACATAGTTCAAATGGGGATTTATTATCCAACATATTTTCCTGCTTTATACCAAATATTCTATTTTGTGTTAAGAGTTACTTTTAGCTTATAGTTCTAAAATAAATATTTTCATTGAAACAATTTACTCCAGGTACTAAGAAAAATATAATAATTTCAAGAATAGCTCTAAATTCTGAAAAAACAAAAACTTTTTTTATACAAAATTACACCAGAATGACTCGTAACACTCCACAATTTTTAGTTGCCTATATTTAGAAAAAAAAAAAATACTGTTTACAAGTTAATTATCTTTACTGAAGTTTACCAAATGCTTTGCGTTACCCTACAAGACTATAGATTTGAAATTAAATCATTTCTTTTGAGCAAGCATTAAAGCTGAGGTAAATCAATGACATTCTAAGATTGAGCAGCTTAGATTGGGCAATTTATCCAAGGGCATAGAAACAGAGGTGGCCCTTGAATAAATCATAAAAGGGTATACAAATGTATATCTAGTAGATCATTCAACATTAAATTTATAGATTGAGTTTCATATAGGAGCTTGGTTATATATTGCATATATGTTGACTATAGTGTCATGATTACTAGCCACAATTAAAAAAAAAAATAACCCAGCACCTATACACACTCATACATGAGCTACCATTCTTTCTTTTTTATTTTAAAAATGGATTTTTTAGTTTTTAAGTGAGAAAAGAAGTATAATAAAAAATGAGAAATGGAGAAAAGAGGTCATTTTATTCAGACAGCCATAATTGACATTGGGATTTACTTACAAGGTTTTCATATGCACAAAATGGGATGAGCAAAAAGCTATTTCTTAAACTGTTTCTTCTTGGTATATGAATATGTTAAACATCCTTTCATTTATATGGATATTCATCTGCATAATTTTCAATAACTTTACATATCCCATTGTGTTGTACTACATTATGTTCAATAAATTCCATAATTTGAAAGTTTAGGTC
>NW_003852485.1:5949309-5950527 GCF_000181295.1 Otolemur garnettii | reverse complement strand
TTTTTTATAAGGTGTTTGAAGAAGCAAGACAGAGAAAATATTTCATTGATTAAAGTGGAAAGCTGTTAGTTAAAGGTCAGTTGGCAGCGTCTGCTTAGGTAAGTTTCAAGTTTGTCTTCCTAGGCTATAATGATTCATTCTGCACTGGATTTTGGTTTCCTTAAATAGGAACTTAAGGTCCTAGAGCCACTTCAGTACCTAATAGTCTTTCATTTTTTTTCAGTGTAAATGAACCTAGAGAATAAAATTTAAAGTTCCATGTATTTAATGTGTACAGTAAGGGAATCATGAGCTGTGTACATATCCCTGTGAGTTCATAATGAATCACATTTTTATTTCTCATTGATTTTTAGGTTGTAACTCTCCTACGTGAGATAGAAATCAACATCTAAACTAAAATGTCCACCAATAATCCTTAGTCAACTGAAATTCTTACCAAAATTCATTTTCTATAAATTCAAAGCATGCATTTTCTGCAAAATTCATCCCCAAAATATCATTTTGTAGTAATTTACATTAATGGGGTAGACAAGATCTGGAAAAGAAAAATGTCTTTAAATAAAAATAAAACTCATTCTTTATATGATTGACATGATATTGACCAGATTTTCTTAGACTAACCTATTTTTCAATTTAACTTTTGTGCATGTAGCTCTTCTAGGCTATATGAATTATTAATTTGCTGCTATGATGTAAGTTGAAACTCTAAAATATTACATAATTATAAGCTGAGGATCTTTAAATAAATAGAAAATAAAAGTACCTATAAGGCACATGACACAATTCAAAGAGTTGCGAAAGAAGGTTGAGGATATTGTAAAGAACAAAAGGTATTTTGGCATAATAGAGATTAATCAAAATCTGCTGAAAAGAGTTTCACGTTTTAAAATACATTAATACTAAATGATTTCTAATTGTTACCAAAGATGTAGGAATGATCCTATATTTAAGTCAAGTGGATGAGTGAATATCCTCCTTTAGGATATTCAGGAAAAGCAAAGAAAAGCAAACTCAATCTTATTCATTTTTCTGTGATACCTATAAATTTTAATTTATGTTTTCATTTAAGTTCACTTTATCAAGATGTAAAGTGTAAAGGACGAATATGTGCATATTACTTCCTCCTCAAGGTAATTTAACCTGCCTTTTGGAAATGAGAACTTATAAGGTTAAGTTATAACCTTTGAAATGGAGATGAAATATGGCCAAAAGGGTATA
>NW_003852485.1:5934258-5948006 GCF_000181295.1 Otolemur garnettii | reverse complement strand
AAAAAAAAAAAAAAAAAAAAAAATCAAAATAGACATTGATTTCACTTTTAAACTTCTATCGTGTAATATTTTTAGGTTTAAGGAAAATTTGCAAATATAGTACACGATTCTTTTAAACCCTTTATCCAGGTTCCCCTAATGATAATATTATTTACATAAGCATATTCTTGAAAACAGGAAATTAACATTGATAAAATGCTGCTAATGTACAGATGTTTGTCAAATTTCAAAAGTTTTCCCACTGAGGCCTTCTTCTTGTCCTTGATACACAATTTGGCATACACATTGCCCTTAGTTGTTATGTCTCCTTTGTCTGCTACAATCTGGGAAAGTTCCTCAGTCTTTTCTTGTCTTTTATGTTTTGACAGATTTAAAGAAAACTGGCAGGAAGTTAGTAGAATTTTAGTCAGTTGGCTTTGTCAGATGGTATCTCATTATCTGATTGAGTTGACATGTATTTGGCTAGAATACAACAGAGGGGATGTTAGGTCCTTCCCAGTGTATCATAGCAGGAGGTTCATAACATCCTTGTGTTTTATTACTGTTGATGCAAAGTATCTTTTCCCTTTGTAGTTAAAGAGTGCCTGTAGTGGGACTATACAAATGCCCTGTTACTCATATACCTTAGAACACGTCAATCTTTCTTGATTGCCATAGAAGCAGTGGGGAATACATTATGGTTATTCTATGTTACCATTATGCATTTGATGTTAGTTAAGCCTAATTCTAATGTATGGGAGAATGTATTAGTCCCATTTTTGAGCAGTTTTTTATTTACATTAATACAGACTCATACATGGATACTTATTCTATTGGGTGTAAACTGTTACTATTGTTTCTTACTTTGTTGTTTAAGTTCTCCCTAGTCTCAGAACATAAAGAGCTCCTTCTACCAGGCTACATCCTCCACATATATAACCTCTTTCACTTTTGAATCTCTTCCTAACTTTCTAGCACATTAAACTATTTCAGGCACATTTTATCTTTTCTGAATCCCTAGAACCAACCACTTCTATGAGAAGCCCTGATTCCTTTAACTGGAATGTGGGTGGGAATCAAAATTTGGGTGCTAGTTAAGTTCATGATATTACTTATCTAGAGATGTTCACATTACTCACTGAAACTATGAATGGCTTGACAATAAACACATTATTATTTGTGGTAGTTTTATTAATATTACCACAAATATCTGAAGTATTTTTGGTAGAGGTTGGCCATCTAAGACTTCCATGTTCTATGGGTGGATGTTGTTAGACATGTCCCCAGGCTGGCTGGTGTTGTCCTGGTTCTCCTTTTACAACATAGGTAATTATCCTGTTATTGCTTTCTACCTTCACCAAGTCTTTTCATCAAGATGAATCTATCTTTGGACTTTATTACTTAGCTCATTTCATATCTAGTTCTAGCCCGAGGGTACACAGTGTCCTTGTGTTGCCTCCTGACTACACAGACCTAATAAGTGTGACCCAGGTAAGCTTCCCTGGTTTTTCAGGGCCTATATTAAATGATTTTTCCTCTCTCCCCATCCATGTCAAAATTACTGAATCTTCAGGACAGCTGATGTGGGATAGATATTGAGTGGAAAGTAACAGATTTAAACCAGTTCATACTAAATTGAAAATCACTAACATCTACCCTCCATTTAGAGATCCAAGTTTTATTTGAAGTCTAAATTAAACTATTAATTCAGTGAATTCCATGCCTGGTGATAAAGTAAATCACTTTGGGAAGTCTGGGAAAGCATTGTGAGTAATATTATAATTCCTGGAAAATCCCCAAATGCTTAAAACTAACTCTAGACAACCCCACCTCTTCTTCCTCACCATGAGAAAATAAAGAAGGTCAGAATCTCAGCATAACATATATGTATACTGTACATCTTCTGGTAAAACCTCATTTATCTCAACATTTGCTTTATAACAACATTGTGCAGTACACAAATGTTAAATTGATTCAATACAAAGACCTCTGATAAACATTTAATAGAGCAATTCCTCATGACTAGTCTTATATTTACATTCATTGTATTATAAAGGGATTTGGGGGTTAACTGCAAAATAGGAAATTAATTCCTTCATTTAAGAACATTTAAGAACTATTTGGTAACACCTCCCAATTTCGCATGTACCTGGCTATCATGCACGAGTGACTGTCAACAAGATGAATACCACGCACCATGTAAATATTCCACTTCAAAAATTTCAGTGGAAATGAGCCTTGATATTTTATGCAAACTTTAAGGAACTAGAAACATTCTATATAAATCCTTTATCAAGTGGGTACAATACATCAGTTACATAGGGTATTTGAGTTATTAGTTATGATAATCTACACTCTATACAGATAAAGATCTATGGACTATAGGAGACTGTGTTCAACATCATAGAGTCTATTAGAATTTCCCACTAACCCACTATGGGAAGGATTCTAGAACCATCCTCTGACCATTCCCAAAATTGTCATAAAAGAATTTAATCGATTTAAATGTACAAAATTATGTTCTGATTCTTCAAACCATAAATGTTGAAAATATCAACATCTGGACGGCCTTGCAGAATGTGGTTCTCTCCCTGGTGCAGTCTGCTGCTTCACCCTTTCTCTCCTGCTGTGATAGAAATGATGGGTTGCATCTGTCTAGTTTCATCAGTGTCATTTTCTGAATTTAGACCCCTGTCCTATCAGACTTGGACAGGTGCCTCCCCTTCCCAGATAACTAGATCACTTGATTTGGGGAATATGATGCTTATCTCTGATGGGAACTGACTCTTGAGAGCATTATCACTGTTGTTTTCAGAGTTGAGTCATCAGAATTCCTAACATCATTCTAGACACAGACCAACACTATGAGTAACTGTTAGAAAAAAATTTTAGATAAAAGTATTGTAACAATAATGGAAAAAACAGTAATAATCCTAAATAAATAAATATTAAATAATCCTAAATAAAACATTTTGACAATGTTAACCAGTAACTGAAAAACATGTTTGAATAGATAAATACTTTGATTACAAAGATTTGTAACTGTATAGAATACTTTTCTAATCTATCTTCTCTGTTACCTTGGTTACTTACCTGTACTCACAATTGCTGTAATTAGAATTTGAATTGATTTCCACTTTTATGAGGACAAAGAAAGGAGGAAGAGATATAGAACATGTGTTTAGTATTATTCCAACCACTACTTATTAAGGACCAATCTTTGTGTAAGATCTTCTGAAAAAGAATTGCAAGACATGTCCGGCAATAAGAGCTTTGAAAAGTACAAGACACTTAAACAATAGCTACACTCAAAGAAATGAACAGTGAATCAGATTAAGTAATATTATTTAAAACAATCCATTTGCAGGGCACAGTAGTTGGAACTGATTTTTTAAAAAGGGAAATTTGAACTGAATCTTATAAAGTCAAAAGCTCCCCAGTATGTACCACATGAATGACCTGGCCTCTGCTTAATTCTCAGACCTTAATATTGGGACTCCTGTTTGAGTGACAGAAACCCAACTCTGATATTTCATGAAACAATTGTATTCAAATAACTTACATGCATCTCTGACACTAGTGCCTTCATAATCATTAGAAACACAGTCTGCTTTATTTAAAACAAATTTCCCCAATACATCATCCTTAGTATCCTCTGAATTCTTTTAGGTAGAACACTTTTTTTTTTTTTTTTTTGAGACAGAGTCTCATTTTGTCACCTTGGATAGAATACAATGGCATCACAGCTCACAACAACCTCCAATTCTTGGGGTTAAGTGATTCTCTTGCCTCAGCCTCCCAAGTAGTTGGCTGGGACTACAGGCACCCACCACAACACCTAGCTATTTTTTGGTTGCAGTTGTCATTGTTGTTTGGGAGGCCAAGGCTAGATACTGGTACCCTAGCTTCTGAGCTACAGGCACTGAACCTAGGTAGAATACTTTTAAAAAATCTATTTCTGATGTTTAAGTATTCATTCAAAAACTTTAGAAAAATATTTTAAATAAAAGTATATTTTTCTGCAAATATATACTTATAGTTCCTATATTCTATCTTAAAATATTATGCTTACAGTAATCTTTAAAAGACCTTTCTAATAATATCCAAAAAATTGAAATTGGGGCCTTGACTCCAGAAAAAATATCAAATTATGTTAAATTTTTAATTCATTTTTAATAATCATATCATATAATCTCTATGAAACTCCATAGCATTGATGGAGTTACTTCAGGCTGATGTGTCTTCTTCAAAGGGAATATTTTGTTTAAATAAAATAAATCAAAGAATTACTCAAGATATGAAAGACCTTGTGAAAACTCAAATATATGTCAAATCCCTCTTTTTCAAGACTTGGGGGAATAATTCCCTCTTAATTAATGACAAGGAAGCAATTGATAACCATAAACTGTCCTCTTCTAGTCTCATAGTAGAGCTGGAATCCATATTAAACTATGATAATGAATGGATGGGGATTGACAGAGTTTAGATGGCCATATTGGAGAATTCTTTAATAAGTTGAGATATAGGGGAAAGTGGAGAAATGGGGTGGTAGGTGGAAAGAAATATTTGGATTTAAGGGCTTTGTTAGCTTCCTTAGGAAAGAGACATGACAATATTTAAGTGTTGACAGAAGGGAAAGCAGCCTAAATACATCTTCTTAGCAGAAACTAACTCATAGTGAGACCAGGGAGAGATGATTCCAGCCACTTCTGGCTGGGATGTTCTAACCAGAAATATCACCCTGGGAGC
Organism: Otolemur garnettii; assembly: GCF_000181295.1. Classification (NCBI taxonomy): domain Eukaryota; kingdom Metazoa; phylum Chordata; class Mammalia; order Primates; family Galagidae; genus Otolemur; species Otolemur garnettii. Next base: position 5,943,278 of record NW_003852485.1, on the reverse strand, counting down.
ACAGTGAAACTTCAGGATACTCTAGGAATCAAGGAAGAGATCAAGAGTGGTGGAAAACAGGTAGAGAAGGTGAGTGCAGAGGCTGGCTTGCCCTCCAGCAGAGGGCTAGAGACAAGGAAGGTTTTCCTTTTTTTTTTTTTTTTTTTTTTTTTTAGATTTGAGTGCTTGCCAGAGCTGCACTGGAAGGAGTTAAGCACTAGTGAACTTGAACGGTGCCCAGTGGTGGAGATTGAACCACAAGGTGGTGTGGATATCCCATCAGTTCAGCTCAGTTCAGTTCACAATGGGATCATTGTGGAAGGACTCCAAGGAAGAACAGCCTTCAGGGTCCCAGTACCTGGCCAGCTGAGCTTGGAGAGCCACCCTTAGGGTAAATTGGGCGGCTCTCACACCCCCAGGAATGCCATTTTGTGCCCTAGGGGCACTGTTTGGAAGGTAGAAATGTGTCCCCTAAGAAGTCTGGCAAGAGCTTCAGGATGCCAATCCTGTGGGGTTTGAATGCTAGCAAAGTGACCAAGCCCTGAATTAGGGTAAATAAATCAGGAAGATGGGCCGTGCTTCCTCAGGAACTATATTGTGGCTTCTAGCACTGGTGTCCAGGCAATATATTGCATTATATATCCTTTTTTAATTTTTTCCTATCTTATTGGAGTGCCAGCTGGTGTCCAGGCTATATATACACACACACGGTCCTTCCCAAGTCAAAGCTAGAAGGACACACTCACACACACACACACGTATAAGTTGCTTTCTTAGGTTTTTTTGTTGTATTTTTTGGCCCTTTTCTTTCTTTCTTTTCTATTTCTCTACTTTTTTACGTCTTTTTGTAGAGTTTTTTTTACTTTACTTTCCCTTGTAAATTTCTTAATGAAGATATCCTTTTTTTGTCTTCTGTAATTTTATTTTTAATTTTCTTTACATACTTTTATTATATATTTTTTTTCCTTTTTCTGACCTATTTTATTGTATTTTATTCCATATTCTGTTTATGGAACAGAGCCTCAGTCTGAGGCCTGGGCTGGGGTGCCATCATACTGGACTGGCTCAAGGAGGCCCTGAGTCCCTGGTCTAGGTTATCCTTCTAGCTTTGAGTTGGGAAGAACAATATTGATAGGTTCCCACTGAGACACATTGCTGTTTGTGATCTATATTTGGCAGAGGAGGTATCTTGCTTTTGCTCAGGCTGGTAAGCTCCTGACCTCAAGGGACCTACACAGCCTGGCCCCTCAGAGTCCTGAAATTGTGGGTGGGATCAAATTACCTTGCCAAACACCAATATTGTTCCTGTCTTTCTCTTTTTGTTCTTTTCTCTTAAATTTTTTTTCTTTAATCCCTTCTCCCCCATTTTTTCCTTTTCTCTCATTTATCTTCTCTTCCTTTTGGCCCTATACCAAAGGGACACTTCAACACCTAAGCACTAAGACAGAGAGGGAGGAAGGGAGAGGAAGAATGTGAACAAGAAGAAAAAGCACATGAGGAGGAATCAACAGAAAAATTTTGGCAACACGTAAAACCAGAACTGATTACTCACCCCAAGGATTCATGAGTTACTACTGTAAAGAAATTATAGAAATGAGAAAAAAAAATTAAGGGTGGATGGGAAAAACAATGAAGGGAATTGAAGGAAAAGTGGAAAATCACCTAAAAGAAATCCAAACACTGATCTGAAAAATATGATGAAATTAGAATAGATATATCGGGGCTTAAGGAGTTGAAGGAGTAAATCAGGGAAATTAAAGATACTATTGAAAGTATTAATAACAGATCCAAGGGTCCTCAAACTTTTTAAACAGGGGGCCAGTTCACCGTCCCTCTGACCATTGGAAGGCCAGACTGCAGGCCCAGTACGAGTCGGCTGCTAAGCAGGACAGGCAGCGGTGGCAAAATACCCAGTGGGCTGGATAAATGTCCTAGGCGGGCTGTATGTGGCCCATGGGCTGTAGTTTGAGGATGCCTAGATTAGACCATGGAGCAGAAAGAATCTCAGAGTGGGAGGATAAGGCTCATGAGCTAATGCAGGCATTTAAGGAGGTAGAAAAGAAGAAAGTAAAAGTAAAGTGATCACTCAGAGAATTATGGGATTTCATGAAGCATTCAAATACATGAATTATACGTATCCCTGAAAGGGAAGAAGAATGCCCCAGAAGAATGAGAGCCTTGCTGGAGGAAATCACAAATAAAAATTTTTAAGCATTATTAAAGATTATTAGAGAAACTTTAATAATGCTCTTAGAGGAAAATCAAACACCTGTTTATCTCAACACAAACAGCATCTCTAAGACAAATTGTAATGAAACTGGCCAAGGACAAAATAAAAGAGAAAATCTTGCAAGCAGCCAGGATTAAGCCCCAATTAACCTACAGGGAAAGATCCATCAGGATGATAATGGAAGCTTCAGCTGAAACTTTTCAAACCAGAAGTGAGTGGTCATCTGCCTTTAACTTTCATAACTAAAATAATTTTCAGCCCAGGTTACTGTATCCTGCTAAACCAAGCTTCAAATTTTATGGAGAAATCAAATCTTTTACTGACTTACAATCATTGAGGAAAATTGCAACAATAAGACCATCTCTACAGTAGATACTCAGACCTGTTCTCCACACTGACCACCACAATGGGCCATCAGCAAAGCAAACACTCAGGAACTGAAGGACAAAACCTAGCTTCCACAACAGAGTAAAGAATAAAACTAAGCAATAAACTGTCACAAAACAAGATGAATAGAACTCCACCATTCTTATCAATTCTATTAATAAGTATAAATGGCTTTAATTCTCCACTGAAGAGGCAAAGGCTGGATGACTGAATAAAAAGCACAAGCCATCTATACACTGGCTCCAGGAAACACACAACACTCACTAACTTTCAAGGACAAAAGAAGACTCAGGGTGAAGTGATGGAAAAGAAAATTTCAGGCAAATGGAAATCAGAAGAAAGGAGGAATTACAATCTTTTTTTTTTTTTTTCAGATAGAAGTAGATTTAAAGCAACTAAACTTAAGGAAAAAAAATAATCGTTTCATCTTGGTCAAGGGAACAATATAACAAGAAGACATTTCAATTCTAAATATTTATGTACCCAACTTAAATGCTCCCATATTTATGAAATGGACCTTATTTGGTCTAAAAAATATGATATTCTGCAACTCCACGATAGTTGTGGACTATAACAAACTAGAGACTAGCTTGTTTCTCTGATAAAACTTGAGAGATCCTCTAAACAGGAACTAAACAAAGATTCAAGGGACTTAAAGGTGACCCTAGAACAATTGGGCTTAATTGACATATTAAGAATATACAGACATATACAGAACATACCATCACAAACCTAAGGAATATATGTTTTTCTCATTAGCCCATGGAGCATACTCAAAAATAGGCCATAACCCAGGACAAAAATCAAACCTCAACAAAATCAAAAGAATTGAAAATATACCTTGTATCTTCAGTATATGAGGCAATAAAGGTGGAAGTCAATTCTAACAAAGGTTTTCATTCCCATACAAAGGCATGGAAATGAAACAACCTTACGCTGAATGACAGCTGGGTGAAGAAAGAGATCAAGGAGGAAATTATTAAATTCCTCAATCATAACAACAATGAACACACAAGCTATCAAAACATGTGGGACACTGCAAAAGCAGTTTTAAGAGGGAAATTTATCACATTAGATGCCTACATCTGAAAAGCCCAACGAATAAAAGCTCTGGACAAGATGGCTTCACACTAGATTCTATAAAATCTTCAAACATGAACTAGTAACTACTCTGCAGTACATATTTCAAAACCTTGAGCAAAAAGAGCACATCAAGTATTGATGAGTCATCTCAAGAAAATGGAAAAGGAAGAACAATCCAATCCCAAGATTAGCAGAAGGAAAAAAATAACAAAATTAAATCAGAAATAACTGAAACAAATCAAAAGACTCATAAAGAAAATTAATTAAACAAAAAATTGATTCTTCAAAACAATAGATAAAATCTAAATAAATATTTGGCCAAATTAACTAGAAACAGAAAAGTAAAATCTCTAATAACTTAGAATGAAAAGGGGGAAAATAACAATAGATGCCACAGAGATACAACAGGCTACCTCTGACTACTACAAAAAACTATGTCCCGAATTTGACAATGTGGAGGAAATGCACCAATACCTGGAATCATACCACTCCCTTTGACTTAACGAGGAAGAAATAGATCACTTGAACAGACCAATATCAGACTCTGAAATTGAAGAAACAATAAAAAAGCTTCCAACAAACAAAAGCCTTGGACCAGATGGCTTCACACTAAATTCTATAAAACCTTCAAACATGAACTAGTACCTCCACTGCAGAACATATTTCAACACATTGAGAAGGAAGAAACCTTTTCAAACACGTCTGATAGAGCAAATATCACCCTGATTTCAAAACCAGGGAAGGACCTAACTAAAAGGGAGAACTACAGACCAATTCCACTGATGAATATTGATGCAAAAATATTCAATAAATTCTAAAAAATAGATTATAGCTACAAATTAAAAAATTATGAACTATGATCAAGTAGGCTTTATCCCAAGGATGCAAGGTTAAATTAACATATGCAAATCTATAAATATAATTCACCATATTAATAGAAGCAAAACCAAAGATGCTTTGATCCTTTCAATAGATGCAGAAAAAGCATTTGACAAAATTCAATGTCCTTTTTTAATAAGAACACTTAAGAAAATGGTGTAGGTGGTGCATTTCTTAAGCTGAATGAAGCCATCTATGATGAACCCACAGCTATTATCATACTGAATGGAGTAAAACTGAAAGCTTTTCCATGAGAACTGGAAAATTATAATCAATATAAAATTCTTCTTGATAGTATTAAAAATTATATTGGAATGTTAGAGAAAAGGTTAGTGAGCTTAAAAACAAATCAATCATATTATCAAATACAAATAATAGAATAAAAATTTAAAAAACTCAACCCTAGATTATACAGCCAAGTATCATTGAATCAAATTTCCCACAACATACAAATATGCACTCTTGACAAACACAATACCAAACAACAATAACAACAAAAGAACATCTAATCAAAATCACCAAAGTGTGAATCAGAGTAGGCAGAAATCAAAACAGCCAATACCAATCAGTTATCCCTTAGTAGAAAAGGATGGTTCTGGATGAGTTTCACATTTTAATGACATTTCGTAAAGGGAAAATATCAATCTGTGTCGTGCAGGAAGAGTAAAACTCCAATACAAAAATTTACAGTCTTGTTGGTTTAAAGAACAGGATAGTCATTTGAAAGAAAATAGGGAAATAACGCGGATGCTGCAATTAGGACACAAGGATTTTAAAGAAATTAGTTTAACTGGTTCAAAAACCAAAAGAGAAATATGTTTGTAAATAGTGAACCATGAAGGAATGACAGTAAATAAAACAGTAGAAAACAATGAAAGAGAAATTATAGAACTTACACATTTATTATGAGAAATATGAGTAAATTCACTGGAGGGCTTGAGAGAAAAATAATAGGGGAAAAATATAATTTAAGTGGAAGATATACAAGTGAAGGAAAATTACTGATCTGAATATTAGAATGAAACAATAATGAAAAGACAGAATCGAGATATAGTCTTTTCTGGGAGTATATCAAAAGTTGTAAAATACATAGAATATGAATTCCAAAAATTTACAAAAGAAAAAATATTTGAAAAAGTATTACCAAAATTTAAAAAATTTAGTACAAAACATTTTACAGATTCAAGTTTTGTAAACTTTAACCTACAATAACTCAAAGAAAATAATTACTATGCACTCTACAATTAAATTTCTGAAAACCAAAGATAAATAAAAATGCTTGATACTGTTAGTTGACAAATTGAATCAAGAAGAAATTAAATTATGAATATGTATCATAAATAATGGAGTTAAGAAAATAGTCAAAAGTAATCTTTAAATGTTGAAGGCACAAGACAAAGGCATCCAGAATTTTATGTCTACTAAAAATATTCAAAAAATGTGAAGTAAGAATATTTTCAAGTAAAAGAGACCCAGGAAAATTTGATGCCAGCAGATATTCTAAATTGCAAATGCTAAAGTAAGTTGTGAATTAAATTAGGTAATGGATACTTCGGTCTTTAGGGTAAAATGAAGATGAGAAAACATCTCATCTTAAAATACTTAAGTATTTTTTATCTTAATTCCATTAAAGTATATTTAACTGTTTGTATTAGATTGAATACTGTCCCTCCAAAAATGTGTGTCCACTAATAATTTCACAATGTGACCTTATTTGGAAATAAACTCTTTCCAGATGTCATCACTTTAGTGCCAGTTCATGCTGGATTAATAAGAACCCTAATCCAATATGACTGATGTCCTGTAGGAAGAGAAGAAGACACATAAACATGCAGAGACATAGAAGAGAGCAATGCAGAGGAAAGACACCATGAGAAGACAGGTGGATTGGAGTGATGTGTTATAAAATGAGAATTACTAGTAACCACCAGAAGCAAGGAAGAGGAAAGAAAGAATTCTCCTCTAAAGCCTTTGTAGAGAATGGCTCTGTTAACATCTTGATTTTAATTTCTAACCTTCAGAAATGTGATAGAAAAATGTTTGTTAATTTAAGCCCCCTTGTTATGGCAGCCCCAATAAAGAAATACATTGTCTGGAGCAAATAGTTCCATACTACTTTATAGGCTTTGTCACACACATAAATATAACATATACTGCAAACATAGGATAAATGCTTGAATTGGAGGGCAGAAAACATACCAATACTGTTACAAGGAGTATATATTTTAAATAAAGTTATATAATATTTGCTGTATGTAGGATATTAAAAAGTTAAGGATGTACTGTGAAATCACTAAAGCAAATGTTACCATATGTAAAAACGTATAGCGAATGACAATTAGGAGACAAATACAAAATGATGGCTGTTATTCCAGTCATATTGATAACTATATTAAAATCACTAATATCAAAACACGAGTTACTACATTAAAATTAGTAACTACAGTAAGTGTTAATGGACTAAATTCTCCAATTGAAAAGCAGATTTGGGCATAATGAGTTTAAAAAGCAAGACCAAATTCTATGGTGTATATATAAGAAACAACATTTTAAATATCAACAAAATCAATTTATAAAAACTCCTTGACTATGAGGAAATAAGAACATAACAACTTGCCAACATTAGGCTCAAAAGTGGGATTATCAATTCAAGGGTTATATATATTTGAAAATTGTGTGGAAATTTAAAATTCAATAAGTTAACACACATTGTTACATATAGCATGGACACATGCCCAGAAAGATAAAAATGCCCTGGCTTATTCAAGTGGAAATAGGTAACCAGAACAACAGTTTTATGCCCATTAGAGAAACGGAATTTATTATTAAACAATCTAACACATACACATACAAAATACTCCAGGCTCAGAAAGCTTTCTTCTGTAATTCTACAAAAAAGTTTAGAAATAAATAATCCCAATTCTAACCAGCTCTTCTAGAGATAGATGAAAAATAAAAATTTCCTAATTCATATTTTAGACCAGCAATAGCCTTGCAATAAACTAGATAAAGTTTTCACAGAAAAACCAGATGCCTCTTGAACATAGTTGTGAAATGCTGAAAATATTAGCAATTTAAATTAATTAATACACATAAAAATGCACCATAACAAAGTAGAATTTATGTTTAAAATGTAATGTTCGTTTAACATCAATAATATACCAATTCTATTTATTACATTAATAAAATATGGGAGAAAAATCCCATGTTTATCTCAATGAATACAGAAAAAAAATTGACAAAATTCAATAATTAGTCACAATAAAAAAATCTTGGGGGCTTGGCGCCTGTGGCTCAAGTGGCTAAGGCGCCAGCCACATACACCTAAGAGTTCAAATCCAGCCCAGGCCCACCAAACAACAATGATGGCTGCAACCAAAAAATGGTCAGGCATTGTGGTGGGCACCTGTGGTCCCAGCTACATGGGAGGCAGAGGCAGGAGACTCCCTTGAGCCTCGGAGTTGGAGGTTGCTGTGAGCTGTGATGCTACAGCACTCTACCCAGGAAGACAGCTTGAGGCTCTGTCTCAAAAAAAAAAAAAAAAAATGGAACAAAAAAACAGAACAGAAGGGACCCTCCTTAATCTGGTAAGTGGTATCTATGTAAAAACCTACCGTAAGCATCTTATTTCATGCTGATATATTGAATGTTTTCTGCAAAGCTTTTGGGCAAGGCAAGACCACCCATTTTTTACCATGTCTGTTTGCCATTATATTTGAGATCAAGGAAAAGAAAAGGTATAAAGATTAACAGTGCAAAGATTAAATTATCTGTGCAGTAGATGACACAGTTTATCATGTAGCACATCCTAAGATATCAACAAAGCAAGTACAAGAAGGAATATACTAAATTAGCAAGTTCACAGAAGGATTACATAGAAAAGTTATGTTTATGTATTAGCAGAAAAAGTGGAAAATAAAATATACAAACTAATTCTTTTCACAAGAATATCATAAAAGAAAAAAAAACATTTTAAAATAAATTTAACAAAATGTGTGCAACATTTCTTCACACAAATTACTAAAAACTGCTGAACGTTAAAAAGACCTAATAAATTGAAAGCTGTATCGTGTTTCTGGTTTGAAAGACTCATTATCAGCTTACCAATATTCCCCAAACTAGTTTATAAATTTAATGCTGTAGTCTTAGTCTGACCAAATTCTTCTTTAGAAATTGATAAACTAAGTCTAAATTTACATGGGAACCCTAAAGAGTTATATAACATTTAAACCAATCTTGAAAGGAGAATAATAAAAATGCCTGAGAACTTAACAATGCCTGATTGATAGCTTACTATGGAGCCACAATAAAAGAGACACAGTGATGTGAACATAAATGTGGAAAAATAAATAGTTTGATGAAATACAATAGAGTGCAAAGAAGCATCCCACACTTCAATGGTCATTTGAGTTTCAGCAAAAGTGCCAATGCAGCCTAAGGGGGTAAGGAACTTGTTCCAACA
>NW_003852485.1:5931464-5934238 GCF_000181295.1 Otolemur garnettii | reverse complement strand
AAAAAAAAAAAAAAAAAAAGAATACTGACTGCTTCCATGAACATAATCACATACACTCACTTTGGAGTCAAACCATGGATCTAAACAGAAAATCTATCGTTATAAATTTATTCCAATGTACTCAGTACTACTATGAAACCAATTTATAATCACTCACACTTTCATATGAAACATGAATCACAACTATAGCCCAGGATGAAGAAGGGAAGGAGAAAGGGATGGGAAGGGAGGGGGTGATTCGATAGAGGAGGGTTAATGGTGGAACCACACCTATGGAGCATATTGCAAGGGTACAAGTTAAATCTATCAAGTATAGAACATAAATGTCTTAACACTGTGATTAAGTAAAGGAGGTGAAAGCTATGTTAATTAGTAGGACGTAAGCACGCCAATTTGTATAAATAATCAACACAGTGAATCTTACAAAGGCATAAATGTATTCATGATCTATCTATCTATATATATATATATGACTTAATTTAAAAAAGAAAGAAAATACAAAACAAAAAAAATAAGAAAATATCATTATGACATATGTAGGGAAAGGTTCTGGTACAGAATATCATAGTTCGTAGCTAATTTTACCCCATTTTCAAGGGAAGACATTCCTGTTTATCTTACCTAATACCCTGTAAATTATGAAAATTGCTAACCCCTATACTGGCTCCTGGAAAATTTCTGTGGACAATAATTTAAGAAGATTGAAAAAATTACCTCATTTGTTCCTGTCTCCACCTTTGTTTTGACTTCTTGAAATCTAATGCCTTGAAAATCACTTAAAAAAAAATACATGAGGTGGCACCTGTGGCTCAAAGGAGTAGGGTGCCGACCCCATATGCCAGAGGTGGCGGGTTCAAACCCAGCCCCGGTCAAAAACTGCAAACAAACAAACAAACAAACAAAACCCATGCATTTTTCAGTTTTTGTTGGCTGCAGTTTGAGTTTAAACCTCTTTATTGTTACTCTTTCTGTGTAAGATTCAATACAAAAAAAAATTAAAAATACATACTGGTAAATGTATGGAGGGTTTGGGAGACATTTAATAATATAAGCAAAGTAAAATGATAATAATACAATCGACGTGGGATGTGGTGGCTTACAGAAAGCATCTTTCAAATTTTTGATTAAAAACTTTTCTAAGACAATCTTGGAGAATAATATAGCCTCACCATCAGATAATATCAAGCAGTTCAAAGTATCTAATTGGAGTACATTAAAATTGATTGTAAATACAATACAGAAAAAAATTAGAATAACTGAAAATTTTCTATATTTGTAAAATTTTGACAAGAAACTTTGTTTTAAACTCAGTTAATCTCATTCAAGACAAATTTATGCACACACACACACTGATAGCTAAGCACATCATGACCAAACTTTGCAAAAAGGGGTTTGTAAAAATCTTCAAGATTCAATGCAGCCTGAAAGGAAAAGAAAGAAACCGACAAAGTAAACACACATTGCATTTAGGAAAACAATGATGTGAACAATGGTTGATTTCTCATTAGACATTACTAGGGTAAGAAGACAATGAAAAGACGTCTTTAAAATGCTCAAAAATGCGAACTATCAGCAACTATAGCATTCTAGAATAGCATCAAAGATGAGGATGAAGATGAAAGATATTTAGAGAAATGCATACTGAGAGGATTCATTACCATAGACCTCCACTGTAAAAAAAAAAAAAGCTAAAAAAATGCTAAAAATGAAATAACAGCACATGGAAACTCAGGTCTTGAGGATCAGAGAACTTCAGAAGGCATACAGGTAGGTGTTTATGATCCCTTTTCACCTTGAGTTCCTTCCAAGGAAATATGAATAACAGTTTAGCAGGGGACCACGTATGTAGAATCAAAGATTAGATAAAAATCACACAAAGGAGAGGCAGTCATATATGAAGTTATACTAAGTTAAGGCTCTTATATTTGTAGATTGGGACACATGAACTGAACAGGGAATCAGAAATATCACAAATTATATGATAGTAGTGTGGTTGTATGTGTTGTGTGGTTTTTGTTCTTTTTGAAACAATATTAGTTCTAAGTACACTGTGATGATTTGAAGTTGCATTTTGTAACCACTCTAGCAAACACGAAAAACATACTTAATAGAGCTATAATTAAAAGATAATGGAAGAAAAAGTGGAATAATTAAAAACACATTTATTATAATCCCACAAAGAGGCAGAAAAGTAGCAACAAAGTAATTAAGTTCCAGCATAGATAGCAGAAATTTCAGCTGATAAACTGGAGAGTGGAAGAAATACCACACAGCTAGAAAAGTGGGTCTTGCATAAAAGAACAGAGTTGCCTTTGCCTGTAATAGTTAAGTGAGGGATGTGACAAGGAGATGTGAACTATGATAGAATCAGGATTTTGATTTGTCTTAAATGATGAAAAACATCTCACTATTGCTGATCTGGGTCTAGTAGGCCTGGGAGGTATCTGGATACTTAGATGAAGTAAAGGACCTAAACAGTTATGAATGATAGAGGGAAAAAAAAAAGATTGCGCTTATAACATGCTCTAGGAAAATCTTTTTGTAATATCCAGTGATGTCTTCATCATTATCAAGTATCACGTTCAAAGCAATAACTTTATTGGAAGGCCTAGAAAATTGGTTCTTTCAGAATAGATTAAGGAAATAAGGGCAATATGAAAGAGAGAATAATGGATATCTTAATAACTGCCAGAAATGTCCAACATTTTTTTTGTCTGCCTCACATTGGAAAAATAGTTGTCTTGTGATGAAACTGGTTAGCAAAAAAAAAAAAA
>NW_003852485.1:5920166-5930633 GCF_000181295.1 Otolemur garnettii | reverse complement strand
AACTAGAACTTTCACCCAATGCTCCTTAGAGTGTAAAATTGTAAAATTACTTTGGAAACAGTTAATTGTCATTTACACTCTAGGCGTTCCATTCCTATTTATTTGCACACAAGCAGTAAGTATATTTTCCCACAGTGACCTTTACATGGATGTTCATAACATCTTTATTTGTAAACATCAAAAACTGGAAACAACCCAAATGTTTATCAACCTATGAAAAAACAAGTTGTGTGATATTTTTATAATGGAATATTACTTAACAATAGAAAGGAATAAATTATTACTAAAAGCAACAATAGAGATAGATCTTCAAATAATTATGCTAAGTGGAAAAGAAAGAGCACATTCTACATGATTTTCTTTATATATAATTCTAGAAAATATAAACTAACATCCAGGGACTAACAGCTCATAAGCAGTGACATAGAATATGGGGTTGGTATGAGCAGGTGAGAAAAATCACAAAAGGTCTATTTATGCATACGGTATATATGAACACAAACATATATCAAATACATTAAATCACATACTTTAAATATATATGCTAATTGTTCATCAGTTATGTGGCAATGAAGGTCTTTAAAAATAAAAGATTATCCTGGCTTCATAAAAGGAAATTTCCTCTTTCCCTATTTTCTGCTAAGAAGATTGGAATTACTTCTATATTTGTTTGATAGAATTCACACACAAAAAAATCTAAGTCAAAATTTTATTTGTGGAATGACTTCTCAAGACAACAAAATTTAATGCATATTAAATGTGTATAAATAGGGAAATTCACATTTTCTTGGCTTTTGAATTGGTCTCAGTATGACATTTGTCATTTTTTCAAAATCAAAAAACTTACTTGTAGAAGTTTACTTCTTGTATGCCATGATTCTCCTTGTACTAGCTTAGTAATAGTGTTAACATCTACTCCGTTTTCTTTCTTTTTTTTTTTAATCAGTCTCCTTATGGGTTTATCATATTTGCTATTGTCTAAATTTGTGCCTTTTGCTAGCTTTTTAGGGTAGAAATTTACTTCATATGTTTCTTTTTTTTGTCTAACATATGAATTTAAAGCTATAAAATTTCCTTTAAGCCCTACAGTACCTGTATCTCAAAATTTTTATGTTTTCATTTTCATTCTGTTTAAAATACTTTATCCCTTGTGATTTCTTTTTCTATACATTTGTTATTCAGGGGTATGTGGTTTAATTTATAAATACATGGTATTACTTTAGAATACATGTCTGCCTTGTTTCCTAATTTAAATCAGCTGTGGTCACAGAATATAGTCCATCAGAGTTTGATTTTGACTATTATTTAGATTTACATTAGTATTCACTATATGGGATATCTTAGAGTATATACCACACGCCCTTGGAGAAAAGTATTCTGTACTTGTTTGATTTATTGCTCCACCTGTGACAATTAGTTAAAGATTTTTAGCCATGTTACTTGATCTTTTTGAATCTTGAGTGGTGTTTTAATTTTAGTTTTTCTCTCAGTTTTTGAACGTTAAAAAACCTCCATTTGTTTTGGACCCTTTTCTCCCTATACAGTCGCATACTAATGCCATTTTCATACCAGATGAATGCCATGGGGGGGGGGGTCAGACACTGAACCCAGAATAAATACTTCTATAATTTTGTGAAAAATCTATGGATTTTACGTATCATTGTACAAGTAACAACACTTTAATTACAATCTCTGCGTGTTCTTTTCCTTATACTTTCTTTCAATGTGTGGCTGCAGACTTTCTGCATTTTTAAAATTATATTTTCTTCTTGTGGTGTGTGGCTAGAACAGCTGTATTTGCTACATTCACTTCATGCCTTCTTATATTTCCAGCCTCCCCCCCAGCATCAATGGTAGCAGAGACCTTTATTCGGTAAGCTTTTCACTGCTTGTCTCAGAACTCTTTTGGTTCAGTATGAGCCCTTCTTCTTGCCACTGTGCCTTGCCCCTGACTGCACTCGTGTCCACAAGGATTTATTGCCATGGTATATTTTTTTGTGGAGATTGTGCTTATAAGAAGGTGCCCCATATTATGTTTTCTTCACAGAGCTATCAGGCAAAATCTTTCAAAAAGCAGTTTCTTCCTGATTGTTTCTTTGAAGGAAGTTGTAATCAGTGGGTATTTGTTTTCCCCCAAATCACATACAAATTGTACACCACTGTGTCAATGATGTTGAAGAAAATTTCCAAGGGCCAACACCGAGTTGCTCAGGGACAGGAATACATTCTCATGCACATGTCAAATGACTCCTCACCTGCTCTAGGAACATTATCGAAGTGCATTTCATCAGCTTTGTTCTCTCCCATCTTCATATCTGCATGCTGTGTGGACAGTAAGTACTGTAGCTAACTTTCTTGTCTTTGGAACATAACTTACTAATATCACATAGGGAGAGAAGGTGGATCTTACTGTACCAGGAGGAGAATTTTTCATTTGTGCCAATCTGAGTTCTAGACGCAAATCCCTTCTACCACCATGAACTACAACGGTGGTGATTATATTCTTTTGAAGCTAGTCAAAAGCCAGGGGGATGGAGGTAAATTTTCTGTTCCTGGTAATATTTCTTCCAAATGACAGTCTGTTTGCAATCAGTTCTGAACCAGTCTTTTTGCAATCTCAGAGCTACTATTATAATCTCTTGGAAAGTTCTCTGATTTCCCTGCATATGGCTCCCCTGTAAAGCAGTGGTTTGAAGAAGAATCATGCAAAAGATTTATTGTAATTCCATATTTCCCAGGTTTAGTTGGTGTATAAATTCTGAATAGACAACATCTGTGAAAAGACACCAATTCTTCATCAACAGTGACAGACTTGCGACAATTGGAGTAAAGTGAGAGCTTATTTCTGACCATATTCCAAAGCACTCAAATCGGAACTTATCATGCTAGCTGCAAGCTCCACGTGTTGCAATATCATCAAAACACAGACATTTTAGGAGGAGTCACATTCTGTGTTTTGAAAATGTAAACTGGAAAATTCTCCTCACTGAAAAGATTCTAGATATTGTTTTTGTTTTGCTGGTACACAGCACAATTTAAAAGCATTCCAGTCAGTCCTAATGTTTCTTCTTCTATGAAACTGTCAGAATTTAGAATGAATATATCCTTAAATAACTCTTTGACTAGACATAGTTTCTGGTTTGTAAGTTGATAATGAAACGGTGGCTGTAATTATCTGTGAAAGTATCTGATGCTTGGAAAGCATTCAACAGTTCTACTCCTCCTCATACCCCTGGTTGCATCCTCATAATATTGGCCAATTGTTGTCTCCTCTGGTCCTTTGTTGGCTGTGAGTCCCAAGTCATTCCCGATGGTGCTGCCATAGCTGCTCCATTTGTACAACTAAGTGTGCTCTTCTCTTGGGCTCCATATTTTGCATTACTTCTCCATGGTCATCATCATCTTCTTCTTCTTCCTCTTCACTTCCTCAGGTCAAATAATTTCATGTTCCACCTCTAAAAATTCTTCTGGTTCACTGTCTGAACTGGTAAAAATGTCCTCATTATTTTCTTCAAAATATGACACTATTCATTTTTCTTTTATCTCAGCTACTGACAAATTATATTGCCATTTTGCCATATTTGTGTCTGTATCATGAGAAAAATAAATCATTGCTGACACAAATGGATTTACAGAATTATCAGATATTCTTTATTTTCAGCCATACATGCCTGGATCTTTACCAAACACAAATACACCGCTTACTAACTTCATTATGAAAAACACTTAGAATAGAATACTAGCTTTTCTGGGAAAAGAGACCATAACTCATCCCTGCTAATTAAAAAAAGTGTGGAGAACTGTTGATTCAAGTGTGCTGACAGGCAAAAGAGTCACGGACAGGTGGGTAAGGGTCTAATGCCAGAAGTCCTAACCAGGGAAACTGCAACTCCCCCCAATACCATGGCGAGGTCAGTCACTGACTCCCAAATAGGAATGCAACTGTTTTCTGGCACTCTCTACTATGTATGTTACATTGTGAAGGTAAATATATATTTGTAATGTTTGAGTTTTAGTTAAGTATAGACCTGATCAATATGAAATTTTCAATCAGTATGAAATTATACTCTTGATCTCTGGAAACATTTCTTGTCCATCTATTTAGCCTAATACTAATATAGTTACACCAGCTTCTTATGTCTAAAGTATGCATAGCAAATCTTTTCAATATTTTAAATTTATATATTTTTTAAATTTTACAATGCAATTTATTTGACCAGCATATGTTAGGGCTTGCTTTTTTATTTATCTGTTTTGACACTCTGCCTTTAATTGGTATGTTTAATACATTTCCATGTGATGTTGTTATTGATATTCTTTGATTTAAGGATATAATATTTATAACATTATATATTTGTTCCATATATTATTGTTTTTCCTTTGTTACTACCTTTTTGCTTTCTTTCAATATAATCAATGTTTATGTAGTGTATTTAATTTCTTTCAGCTTTATGTCTTTGTTACTTTTCATTTAGTAGCAGTGCTATTGTCTACTACAACATTTATCCTTATCACATCCTATTTAGAGTTAATCTTAGAACACTTCATGAAAAACTTATGAAGGTTAGACAGAATAATTTCATGTATTATTTATTATATATGTATATATGCACACACACATATAGGGTGCAAAAATGTATACAAATTTGAACTGAGGATAAATATATTAAAATTGTTATAATATACTGATAACATGAGATGAAGACAAGTCACAATAGGCACCTCTGGTAGTTGTAGAAATCACGTGTGACTTGAGTATTACAAATTATTTAATTCCATTTTTAACTTTCTTAAAATGTGCATACATTTTTTGCACTCTCTGTGTATATGCTTTTAAACCTCACATATAAAATTTCACTTTTTACTTACCTTTTTAAAGGTACATATAAAAAAAATGCAATATTTATGCACATCCTATCATATCTGGTGCTCTTCTTTCTCCTCTCTAGAGCATAATTCTCACTCGTGACACTGGTGTCATTTTTCTTTGTCCTGAATGGTTTCCTTTATATGTTTTTGCCATGTGGATCTGCCACAGACTATGTTCTCTGAAACCTCAGGCCTGTAAGATTGCGGATACTTGCCTCTGTCTGGTCAACTTAGGTGTGGATGGGTAATGACAGCAAAAGCCACAGAAACACCAATTGCAGCCAGCATGTTCTTTTTTTCAATGCAAAAATATCTGTTTCTGCCCATAATCCATTGTTCTCATGCTCCTTTATGTAGTTGTTTTTTGTAATTTGCCCTATGTTCATAAATTTTATTTGCGATAGATTTGTATGCTACAACAAATGAACTATGCCATTACTGACTCTAGACCCTTTATTCAATTTTAAAATTCATTTTTATAACATTATGTGGCTTCTTTATAAGCAATAAGCATTAGCAATAAATATGCCCACAACTTAATGAAAAATTGATGGAATCACCTCTCTGTATTTAAAAATACACCTTCAGGAGTATTCATTAAGAAATAAATGTGTCCATATGTTTTGGGCCAAGGTTTCTTCACCAACACAAATTACAATGCAATACTTCCCACATTTCAATTAAATGTTATTAGAACACTGATTCTGGGTTAGCATTCTAAGATGGGGAGTGAGATTCTGCAGTACTTCCAAATGTCAATGTGGGAATGATATTGCTTTCAATGAAACATATTTTATTAAGAACCTACAGTATAGGATGGCCTTGTGTATAGATTTTGAATCTGACAGCTGGAGACTGACCTGAGATAAACACCCTGCTCTGTGACTTTGTAGCTGCACAACTTTGGGCCAAGTTATTAACTATCTTAGCTTGGGCCCACTAATCTGTCAAAAGAGAATAATTACACCTACCTGGCAAAACTTTTGCCATATTTACTCTGCCTCCAGTGTTTGTAAGGCAGGTGGAACAAAGGGTATAGCCCAAAGATTGTAACAGAAGATCTAACTAACTGAACGCGAAAACTTTACTGCCCTTGGTAGAGTGCTCTGGCATAACAGCTCACAGCAACCTCCAACTCCTGGGCTTTAGTGATTCTCTTGCCTCAGCCTCCCAAGTAGCTGGAACTACAGGTGCCCAGCACAATGCCTAGTTTTTCTTGTAGTTTGGCTGGGTCGGGTTTATGGGGCCTTGGTATATGGGGCCGGTGCCCTACTCACTGAGCCACAGGCGCTGCCCTGAATGCAAAATATTTTTAAGCTTTCCTAGTCAATGATATAAATAGAAAAATATTTTTCTCAAAATACTCTAAAAGAAAACATCGAATTTCCACATAAGCAGTTATTCCTCACTTAATATTTACTTCTTAAATACTATATTACTTGTCAAATTCATGATCATTCTCCCTTTTCTGGAGAAAGTTTTCAAATACAAAGCTAAGATAAAATTATGAAAGGAATGAAATGGTAGTGGTCTGAAATGAAGCAATTATTCAAGCCAAATCCAACCCTTTTAAGAAAATGTAAGATAAAACAACAACAAAAAAGATGTATAAAATCTTTTGGGAGATTGAAATGTGTTTTCACAATTAACATGTTAGATAAGAGACAATACTTTCAGAAAGCATTATTAAGCTATCTGAAACACACAATATCTGTTTTATAAAAATTGTCACTTTTCCTTTGGCAAGACTGTGTCTCATCTAGAATTTATCCTTCCTATTTATACTAGCCATACTTTAAATTATGACGGAATGAACAGAAATTAAAACAGTCTTCTGAAGACATAATTCCTACAGTTCCCACTCATGGTAAGGATACCAGAATTGTATGGGAAAACCTCTTCTGCCTGTGAAAAAACCTTATGCTCTCTCTCTGGAAATAACTGTTTGCTTTAATACATAAATAAATTTTTTATACAACTTTATTTTACTATTATCTATATTTTTATTCAGAATAATATTTTATGGATAGAGGTTGCAGAATATGAACTATGCCTTGGTAAATACTGTTTAGTTCCTCCCCAGAATCAATTTTTTCCTCTTCCTTTCTAACAGAACCTTTATCAAAGCTGGATGAATGATTCAGCAACAGGTCTAAGTCATGTTTGGGTTAAACCATTAAATAACTAGTAGAAACTTTTCTTTTGACATCATTGAGCTACTAACTATTCATACACATATGATGATTATTCTGTTAGGTTTGGCTGAAGGTAAACTGGTAGTAAGGAAGTGGCTAATTGCAGATAGCAGGAACCAAATTGCAGCTAGGTACTGCTCCCTGATGGGAACATACATAGTAGGAACTCCTAGTGATCTTTTCCTCACCTAGAGCTCATTACCATCTAATTAGCATACCTTGGGTGGAGCTTCATGAAGCATTCTGGGAAGACAGTGTTGCTATATACCAACAAGTCATATAGCCTGTTATGTAATTTGCTGTATAATTCCAAACTGTCAATCACTATAAAAGGCAGGACATGACAACCAATCTTGACTGGAGAAAGGAGGGACAAACTAGTGAGCTTAAAAAAGGCAGTGTGTGCTCAGACTTTTCCTGTCTTTCTCCACTCCTGCAGACTGGCTCATTCCTTTCTCTCTGGGCTATATTTTCACTTTGTGTCATTTTGTGTAACTTCCTTCTTCACTTTGTATAGCTTCTTTCTTTTTCCTGTGATAAGCTCTTGTGTGGGATTGCTCTGTGTCTGTGATCATTCCATCATTGGCTGGAATCAGTGCCAGTACTCACTCTTGACACTGGGACCTGGGGACCAGAGAACATCCAGACAGACTTAACAATTCCACCTGGTATATGGTTATATAGGAAAGTAAGTATTTGCCAGTTCAGGTCTCTGTGACAAAGATCATAGAACTTTCTTATTTTAACAGCAAAATGTCTCATAGTTCTAGAGGCTAGAAAGCCCAGGATCAAGGTGCAGGTAGTTTTGGTGTCTGGTGAGGTCCCTCCTCCTGGTTTTCAGATGGCTGACTACTTGCTATATTCTTATAAGGCAGAGAGAGAAGGAGCGGCCTCCTTTTTCTTTTCCTGTAAGGACACTAATTCCATCATGAGGCTCTACCCTCATCTAAACCTAACCACTTCCCATAGGTCGCACATGTGAATGTGGGTTAGGGATTAGGGATTAGGGCTTCAAAATATGAATTTGAGTTGAATACATTCTGTCCATATCAAGTATCCTTTATGTTTGCATCCAATTGCATTATGTATTTTTCTGTTATTTGCATCTACAAGTGACATACAAATGTTAAGCTAAGTACTTTATACAAAATCAATGTCTTTCACCCAAGTCACTAACTACTCTTGCAATAGTATGTCATGTTCTTCAAATATCCCCACCCCAGGTTTTAATAATTAAAAGCACCTTCCCATGAAAATCTAAAGTATCTACAAAATATCTTTCATTAGAGTTTCTATTGTAGTCCTATATTCCATCTTGTAATGTCTGATTTAATACAAATGACTTAGAGAAACCACTACAAAATATATACTTTTCAAAAGTCCATGATTTCAATAAAGTGTTCTTTCAATATCTAAAATAACTAATTATATCCATTAGTAATTCTTTTTTATTAGCTCATAAATCACAACCTTATGGAAGATAGGAGGTGAATTTAGAGTCCAAAATACTAGAAGTAATTAATACATATTGTGCTCTAATGAACCAAAACAGCTGAGTTTTAAAAATCTCCTCAAATTAACATCACAGGAGCCAAGTAGATTACTTCAATTTTAAAACTTTTTTTCTTTCCTTCAAACTATGTCTTAAAGGATTGGATTTTATATTAATTTCAATTTATTCAGCACGTACTTAGTGAGCTCCTATGCTGAATCAAGCACCATAGTAGGTGCTAAAAGTAGCAAAATCATCCACAGTTCTTGCCCTGATGTTGTATGCAATACTGAAAAATAGAAATTTACTGTTAAGAGAAAATTTGCTGTGGAAAAAAATAATCTAAATAGATTTATTCCACTTATCGTTTCTCTTAGCTCCTTTTTACATTAGGTTGTTGAATTTTTTGGGTAGTAATCACATTGTCTCAACGTTTATTGTAAAGTGTCTATTTTTCCCCTAAAACTCAGGCTAACACCTCACCATATACTGAGTTCTCATATGCATTTGCCTTCATTTCTAGATTTTGTATCTGTTTCATTTATAATTTTTTATTATTAATACATTACCATATTTAATATGATCTATAAAAGTATATTTATTCTAGAATATGACTTCAGAATTAGTTTTACAAGCTAGTAAAGAAAAATATTATTGATATTTTTATTAGAGTCACTCTAAATTTATATGTTAACTTGGGACAATAGACATCTTTCCCAGGTTAACTATTCCTGTCTGTGGTCATAATATATTTTTTCATTTCTGTCTTCTGAATCCCTCAGTTCTATATCCGTTCACTGAGAAGACAACAATTGTGCTTTCCTTGAAGTTAAATGAAATCTAAGAATGAGAATAGCTGATGACATTTGAAAAAGAAGTGACTAGAGAATCAGACACTCACTCTGATCTACCATTACTCTGTCAATTACCAGTTATGTATGCTACATGAACGCAATAAAACTCATTCGTTTGGGAAAAACAAAATAAAACAAACCAACAACAACAACAAATAAAAACTACAAGAAGAAATTTTGCTAAGAACTTACATTATTTAAGACATACTTAAGATGCAGGTTAAATTATGATGATTTCCACACTTAGGCAAATGACATGCTATATTAAAATCCATCCCTAAAAGATAAATCATATCATTTTAGATTATTCATGTCTCCATCATCAAGACCTTTTCATATCCTAAAGACTGTTATCAAAAAGCAAGGGTAAAAAAAGTTAAGTTCTGAAGTTTATACAATAAGAAAGGGATTTTAAGTAAAATGCAGATGCTTTTCAAAATAGAATTTTATAAAGATCGAGCATGTTAAAGACTCCCATGAGATTCCGGCTCCTGTTGTCTGTGAACATTTTTCACACCATGTGAACAGATTGTGTCCCCTTCATTTAATTTGAACCAGAAGCAAACTGCAAAATGATTCAACTGTTAAGGGTTCATGGGCCTGACCTATAGAATTTTTGTTTTTTCAGTTCGCCTTGCTTTTAATTTGCTACTCTAAATGTATGCCAATGTTTGTTGGAAGAGCTTGTAAGGATACAGGAGGAGTTGCTGTTTACTTAGCAATTTTAATGAAGGACTAACCTTTTACGTTTAACATTTGTTCCCTTCATTTGCTTTCTCGTAGAAGTTCATTCTTTTTTTTTTTTTCTTCTCCCAAAGGAGAGGGCATAATGAACATACATGAGATTATTTAAATGAATGGTTTTAATGAGTTCTTTGAATAGATTCTTTAAAAAGCAAGCATAAAATTGCTTTCCCAGTTGGGATGCTTTAATATATTTTTAGAAAATTCATATATAAAGCTTTAAAATTCTAACCATTTCAAAAGGAACGATGATTGAAAGGGAGGTTTTTAAAAATTGTAATATGATTTATTCTCATTCACAATGCAGAAGACA
>NW_003852485.1:5915689-5919059 GCF_000181295.1 Otolemur garnettii | reverse complement strand
TGACTGTTCTCTGCATGGTTTTCCACAAAATACTTTTTGATGATATTTAAATATTTCATGATCAGGTATTATTATGCAGTATGTGCCTTTTTATATGAATAAAGGAATATCAATTTGATACAAGAATTTTAGAAAGTTTGAATCTAAAAGGTTCAGAACTGGAAAGACTTCCTCACATTATGTGGCTCTGAAGGCATGCTCTCCAAATCATGGCTGAGCCTCTTTTGGAATTCCTTTGTTGGTGAATGACTCATTAGCTCCTAAAAAGCTCATTCCATTTTCAGATAGTTTTTATGGTTAGAGCTTTTAGTAATATGTTTAGCCATCATGTATTCTTTGCAATTCTAGAAACTTCTCTGATACATTATTGTAACTATAGCTAAATATAACCATTATTGTAACCACAGCTAAACTCAATCATCAGATTGTCCTTATTATTGTCAGAATTTCTTACCTATATCACCTTTGTCACCTTTCGAATCATACAAATCAAGTTATTTCCTATTTTATATTATATGTTACATAGGACATAAAATAATTTTGGAAGTGAAATATTTTACTAGTTTTAGTCAAGCTCCTAGAAAGATATTAGGGGAAAATTGCACAGTTTTACTCGATTACACGTGAACATAAGACCTCTGTCTTCTTTCCGTAGGATATGAGGTTATCTCTTCACTCCATATATTTGTTCACATAAGGTTTCTGATCGTGTGGTGTTCAACATTCTAGATAAAACAGTAAAATATTGCCTCAGTTCTCCTCCAGAGGAACCTAGACCACTTCTTGCTGATAAACAGTATCAATATCTAAATGGACACAGTTAGCAATACACAATTTGTGCTTTATGAGCTTTACATGGAATAAGGGGTGCATCAAGTTCAAAGGGATGCTTTGAACTTGCTTTGTATAATTTGAAAAAAATTAGCTTCCAAACTACAGGACCCCCTACAATATGTGAAATCAATTGGTTCTTCTTTAACCTGAAGAAATCTTGACTCTTAACAGTGGTCTGTCTTTTGCAAAAACTTGCTGCAGTGTTTCTACAAACATTTTCTTTTATGTTATTTGTTATGTTTTCTGAACTATCATGGCAGAGTGAGTTTTTTTCTTCCTTTTCTGTATTCTAATTATCACAATTCTGATCACCACCTAGAATAAGGCAATGGAACATGATGTTCTGTAATGGAACTCAAATCAGGAAAGAAGAAGACATGTGAGCACTCCATATGTTGACTAAAAGCAAAACTTCTCAAACAAACTACCTGAGGATCAAAAGCAGAATCAGGTTTAGGAGCTCTGAGATGTGCTAAGATTCTACCAAGGTTCTAGCTTATGGTGATGCTGCTGTTCCGAGCACCTCGTTTCGAGCAGCATGGTGCTGAAATACCTGGCAGCGGGACTGCGTACAAACTGACTTTTGTGTTGCAAATGGTCTGATTGCCTCTAATTTTTCAGGACACCAGACACGATAGGGCCTTTCCTTTCTTCCATTATCCACTTCATGATTCAAAGCTCCATATCTATTGCTCTATAGCAGTACAATTAGATGTACTGAATAAAAGCCAATAATCTTCTTAAGAGATTGGCTGAAAGTAGAGGGGAACTATAAGATGAAGGAAAACCAGAAAGATTAAAAGTTGTAAATGTGGGATGGGAGAAATAAAGGAAAGTAAAAAGGATATATATGTATTGGGCAGAGGACGCTGAGGAACGTCACAACTTTGCTCTCTGTATAAATGTTTGCATATTAATATATATTAATATGTGAAATAAATATATACAACATATGAAAAATACACACACACACATATATACATACAGAGTTTTAGCTCATATTTTAAGATTTAGGTAAAAATGTAGGAAACATTCTATGAGAAGACAATAATGTATCTCATATAATCTGTAAGTCTCTATTCTCTGCCCATCCAGGATCATTCACTCACCGATAAACGTACAGTACAGGTGAGACTGAATTCCACAGTCATTGATATGTTTTTCCTTTAAGAATATGCGTTTACATTTCTCTCCAAAATGGAAATGCATGTTGGAGGAGAAAGTCACTCTAAAACTATGATGTAAGGATTGATTCAAAGGGCTTGCTAAGAGCCAGAACAATGGGAAATGCAGCCCTGTAGAATGCTGCGATTTGGGTACCGGCAGATAATTGGTGATGGAGGTTGAACAGATGTGTTAGTCATTCCTCAAATTTTGTTGACTATTTGCCTTATTATTGGGTTAGGCCACATGAACAATTTGTTCACTGAGTTGTTATTAAGTGGCGTGCATCACTGTTGCATTGCTCACTTAATAGCTTATGCAGGAATCTCTCTCTCACTCTCTCCCATTGGTGGGCAACTGACAATATTCACAGTGATTTCTGCTCTGACAGACCATGTTTCTTTATGGCTATGATGAGCAGAACCTCTCAGCTACCTAGGATGGATATATAGCATGAGGACAAACCCGACCAAAAGTCTGGTTACAAGTATTGTTTGTAGTTGTGTCATAATTGAATTTATCCTAACGATTTACGTGCCTGACATATACATCAGAAAGTGCTACTAGAAGAAAGAAGAGGCATATCGGGTGGGGTCATGATGGCTGCCTAGGGCAAACTTAAAGTATTGTTCAATTTTCACAATTCCTAAAACTTACATGATGGCCACACACACACACACACAATTCCTGAGCCACAAGCATATAGTTACTTAAGTGGACAAATGGCAAAGAGAGAATTAGGATAAACTTATTCTCAACTGATCTGTAATGAGTTTTAGTGGATAAGTAAATTCTACTCTTTGTTAAAAGTTATTTGAAGACTTCTAATTGTAGCAATCATACTGAAGTATTTAAGAGGATAGAAGTAATATTAAATATATTTAAACTAACAAGGCTGACATTTCTTTAAAAAAATTATAGCCAGACAACCCTAACCTTATGCCAAACAGAATTTCAATCTTTCAACTTCTCTGATTGTATCGGTCACTAATTCTGCATTACTTTATGAGAAAATACAATTTGCATATACATTAAAAATTTGACAATATGATTAACATGCAATGTTAACAATATAATTTTAAATTATGTTGATCCGAAATAGCTTATATAGTTAAAAATTAAAACTCCAATTAGTTTTCATTCCTATATTGAGAATCGGCATATGTGTAGAACCAAATTACAATGCTTGGTAGAATGACTATCCCCACCTCAACATAATAATGTCCTCAGCATGTAAATATGACAGTTATTTTTACTTTCCCTCCTTCAATGCCCAACATCCACTTTATCTGCAGCATATCTTGACTCCAACCACTTCTGTTCACTCTGCCTCCCTTGACTTTAGGGCACAGTATCACTTCACCTGGACAAT
>NW_003852485.1:5901996-5915562 GCF_000181295.1 Otolemur garnettii | reverse complement strand
TTAAATCCACCTCACATCTGCCTTAGTGTTTTGCTATAACTTATCCCTTTAATCTTTCTCTCTGGATTTCTTTTAACCAAAATCTTTGCATAGAGGATTCATTTATCATTAAGGCATCTGCTCAAACATCTCCCCCTTAGACACCGTATAACTAATCATTCCCTGTGAAACATTTTCTCCTCCCCACATCTTTATGCTTCATTAACACTTAAAAAATCACCTTCACTAATTAATATTTATTGATATCTATCTGAAATTATTTTAGTTGTTTACTAGTCTATTATTCCCTGAGCATGTAACTCAATGAGAGTGGTAGACTTATCATCTCTGAATCTCCAGTAGCTAGAGTGAATAAATGAAGGAAAGAATAAATGAAAGGACTGTCAAATAAAATATAAGAAATCATACATGTATTTATTGCTACCATAGAGCTATGTTTCTCATAAATTGCTCAGAAAAATTGATTGATGCTTTTTGTTTATTTCTGAGTGGTTGACACTGTGTTAGTATACTACTTTATTAGAAAGAATTGGTCTAAACCAAAAATTTGTCCTGTCGGGGACACACATTTGGGGGGTGTTGTAATCTTCAACCAATGCTTGAAAGTATCTAATACTCCTGATAAAATACTTGAGCAATTTTTTCAAGGAACTTAATGAGTTTAAGAACTCTTATTTAAGAAGTTAATGTAACCCCTGCCCCAATTGGATATTGATTATTATCCTTATGACCTATCAATAAACCTCAACAACTTCTCTTTGTGTATCATTTTTCTCTTTATGTCTTTCAAAAGAATCTTTGAGTTGAGTTGCATTTTTTTAGTTAAGATTTTTTGTTTGTTTTTTGCCTTTGAAGCATGTCTGAAATTTTGACCATAGGCTTGTAATCAACTACTTTAAGAATTTACTACTATATTTAAGTGTTACATGTGGCTATTCAGTTTATCCAGCACCATTTATTGAACAGGGCGGGATTCTTTGACCCAGTGTATGTTTCATCTTTGCTTTGTCAAAGGTCAGGTAGCAATATGAGGATAGTTCCATATCTGGGTTATCTGTTTTGATCCATAGGTCTGCATCTCTTCTTGTGTCAATACAATGCTGTTTTTATTACTATAACCTTGTAGTATAAGGTGAAGTCTGGAAAAATGATGCCTCCAGAACTGTCCTTATTATGTAAGATTGCATTGGCAATTCACAGTATTTTCTGATTCCATATGAAGCATAGAATTATTTTTTTCAAGATGCAAAATATGACATTGGTATTTTAATGGGAACTGAATCTATAAATCACTTTGAGCAGTATAGACATTTTAATAATGTTGATTCTGCTGATCCATGAGCATATGTTTTTCCATGTGTTTACATGTTCTATGATTTACATTCTCAGTATTTCATAACTCTCCCTATAGAGGTCTTTCACCTACTTGTTAAATATATTCCTAGGTATTTCATTTTCTTTAATGGTACTGTAAAGGGTATTGTGTCTTTGGTTTGGTCTTTAGCTTGAATGTTGCTGGCATATGTTACAGCTATTCTTATCACTCGCAAAAATTAATTTGTAATGGATAACAGACTTAAGCCTAAAACATAAAACTATAAGGATTTCAGAAGAAAATGTTAGAAAATCTTTTATAAACATCAGCTCAGGCAAGGAATTTATGAAGATCTCAAAAGCAATCACAGCAACAAGAAAAATAAATAAATAAATAAATAAGTAGGATCAATCTAAAAAATTTCTCCACAGCCAAGGATATAATCAATAAAGCAAACAGACAATCTACAGAATGGAAAAAGATATTTACATCTTACACTTCTAATAAAGAACTGATAAGTAGAATCTACAAAGAACTCAGGCAAATCAATAAGAAAAAGATCAGACAACTCCATTAAAAACTGGGAAAAAGACATGTACAGAAACTTTTCTATTAAAGATAGACTGAAGGTCAAGAAACACGTGAAAAAGACTCAACTCCTCTATTCATCATGGAAATGCAAATCAAAGCCACATTGAGTTATCCCCTAATCCCAGTGAGAGTGGGTCACATCATAAAGTACCAAAGCAATGGTTGTTGGCATGGGTGTGGAGAGAAAGGAAAACTCACTGCTGCTGAGATGCAAAGTGGGATAACCTCTATGGAAAGTAGTATGGAGACACCACAAAGAACTAAAAGTAGACCTACTGTTTTATCCTGAAATTCCACTACTAAGTACGCATTTACCCAAAGGGAGGGGAAAAGACATTTTATAAAAAGAACACTAGCAGCACAATTATAGTAGCACAATTCACAATCACAAAGATGTGGAAGCAACCCAAGCACCCATCATTGCAGGAATGATTTAGTAAACTGTGGGATATATATATATATACACACACACACCATGGAATACTACTCACCCATAAAAAGATATTAGTATCTTTTATAACAACCTGGATAGAACTGGAGACCGTTCTCCTAAGTGCAGTATCACAAGAATGGAAAAACAAAAAGCACATGTGTTCACTCTTAAATTGGAACTAGTTAATCAACACTTGTATGTTCACATGGAAGAAAAACTCAACAAAATTTCAGAAGGTTGCAGGGGGAGCGATAGGTAAATTTACACCTGACAGGTGCACTGCACACTTCCTAGGTAAAGGGCACACTTATGACTCTGACTTAATACACACCTAAGATAACTGTGTACGTAACCAAAATATGTGTATCCCATAATATTCTGAAATATATTTACTATTATAGGTGTACAAGGTATTGTTTCCCTCTCTCCAAATAATTTAGATTCTGTGAACAGTCAGTCTTCATGAGGTAAGCATGTCTTCAGTGTAGCCTACAGTAATACAAAGCTACCCTCCTCAAAACCGTTGTATGGAACACTCATTGATTCACACAGATGGTTTTATGGTTTTGCTTATCTGGTACCTAAGGTCTAGGTGGATGCCCTTCACATTACAGGCAGCTCAAGATTTCTCTCTTCCAAAAAAATCCCCTTTGAATTTTCTAGAAACAGTTGAACAAAAGCTATTTAGATGACTTTTGGAAATGAGTGGATAATTTTACTTTTTAAGACATTATCAGACTGGTGGTGACAAGGAGCCAGGGATCTTAAACATACAGTTGTCATGTTCAAGATACTAATGGAATCCCCATTGAGAAACTAAAAAGAAATCTCTTTGTCTCTTAAACTCTTAGGTCCAGCCATTGTCCCCTTTATTACCTTCAGTCACCTGAAGTCATAATCCTTCTAACTATACTAAAGTTTCCTTGCTTCTTAGATGTATGCTTGAGTCAGCCATATTTTCCTTCTGGGACACATGTTCAGTAATTTTCAAAGTGATGAGTATAAGGATTTTAATGTCTTCCATTGGCCATAGCACACTTAAATTTGTTCACAAATAAAAAAAAAAATAATAAAGGTAACAGTAGACAATTCAAATAAGTAGAATTAGGGTTTTACTCCATAGCAGAAAAGCAGAATAGATTTTTTAAGGTGATAGGGCTTATAAGTGACCATCTAGTTCATCTATAAGTGGAGAAATTTCTAGGTGAATACAATGTCTTTTTCTTAGCTCCTTACTTTTTTTTTTTTTTTTGCAGTTTTGTTTTTGGCTGGGGCTGGGTTTGAACCCACCAACTCCAGCATATGGGGCTGTCGCCCTACTCCTTTGAGCCACAGGCGCCGCCCATTCAGCTGCTTACTTTTTAGACAATAATTTTCTCATATCTATTATTGACAAAATAAGAAAAGGGAACATATTTCATGAAGGTATTATTACATTCTATCAGCAAATATGGCACATTTTACTTTTTTATAGTCTCAAAAGGATAAAAATAAGTAAATGAATATATTACCCATTTGAAGGCTAATTCAGCTTTTCTTTTTAAATTATTCTTTCTTGACTTTTCTAAGTAACTGAAAATACAAACTCAGACTGTTGAAGATAATTTAAAGCAACCATATAGCCCTGAAATTTACTGAACATCAATTCTTAAGTCTCCAAGAAATATTCTGAGGCTTTAATTTGATGACATTCTGCTGAATTTAGATGAGGCATGCTTAAATGCTTTCTGGCATAGCTCCTTTTGATGCTGGACAGGTCAGTTTCTGTTCAAAGAAAGAAACAAGCTCTGAAAGACAATTAATACAAAATGACTCAATCATCCTTGTTAATGGCTCTGCCCCCTTCACCCAGAAGTGAGGGTTATCATCGCTGTCTGCAAAAATTCTCCCAGCTGTTCGTTTGCAGCAAATCCGTGGTACACTGCACAGAGCCCAGAGAGGGGACTGTGTAATGGCACTTTACATTAGGAGTAGTCTTCATACTCATGTTATGCTAATTAAGCAAATACAGCAATCTGATGTGATGACGGTACTTAAACTGAGCTCTCTAATGCCAGTAATGTGCCTCAAAGGGCACAAGTCCTGCCAATGAGTTTAATCCAGGCCTGGACAAGTTAAAGGTTGGATGGTCACAATGTGCCAATAAGTGCTTCAAAGTAGAAGGCTTGGAATAAACCCAATTCTAGTCTCTCTAATAAAGTATAATAAAAGCTCCTGATTTCACTTTCATTATCAAGCATATTGTAAATATTCATCATGCTCATGTCTACTTCCATTGATGAATGATATTGATCCTAATTCTCTGACATATAGGTAAGCTACCAAAGGCTGCTTAATCCTCTGCTAAGGATTACTCCACATATACACAGTGTTTTTAAATCCAGGATTCATGAGACGTCATCTCTAAGAATGATGTATAGACTAAAAACTAAGGCAGCTCATTCCTTTACAAAATTCGCCTTTAAGAAATCATCCTAGTAATATGATCATCAAAGCAGGGGGTTGTAAAAGTAGGCCCAATCTGACGTTGATGGAGACTGAGGATTCCTATTTTTGAAACATAGAATGCTCTTTCCATGAGTACAATTGTGCTAACTAAACTGACACATTCAAATATCTGACATTTTCTCCCTCATTTTTGTATTGTTTTTATTCATTCAACTAACATATCCCCCTTCCACCAACTACTCAAATCTCCAAGATTGTGGATTCCTTAAAGAGCAACCCCACTTTAGCCCAGTGTGCTCATGAGAACAAAATGGATTTTATTGTTAATAACATCATTTCAAAGTTGTAAACCTTGCTACCTTGAAACATTCTCAAATTACAACCCATTGTGACAGGAAACTGGCAGGGTAACAATAAATTAAACGGTATTATAATTGTGATTTAACATTATTTTTAATGTGCTCAATTATACTCTCCTATTTTCCTAACCTCGGCTACAGTTCACCTCCATGTCCTTAAAGCAATTTTGTTTATCAGTTCCACTAAGTCAGCTTTGTGTTTAATAGACCTTTCTTGGAATCACAGAGACAGTTGCTGGGACTATACACTCTAAAACAGAAGCTGTTTAACTTCTAAAATTCATTCTTTTCAGGGCAATAATTTGTGGTCAAAAAAATAAAAAATAAAACACAAAAAGGCTGTTGAAGTCTAATGCTAAAGAATAAATAAGAGGGTGATCAGCCCTCCTACGCTAAAATTTGAGAGTGGTCAGAGGATTTCCAAAACTAAGGGCATATATAATCGCCAATATAGTCTTTATAAAGTTTGCAGGCATTGCTCCATAACTGGTTGCTTACATCCTGTTGCCTTTGATTTTAGTTTTCCACCCAGAATGAAGGAAACATTTCATACCTTTCCCTTTTCTCTACATTTCTAAAACCAAGCACATACTGTAAGTGTACAGCTTCTGAGAAGCAATTAGAGTTAATGGGATTAAAAATCTAATCACACAACTGCTCTTGGCTTGTATCTGCAGAACTGCATAGTAAAGCATTGCATGCCAAATGCACGAAAATGAGTTATTGCACTCGGCCATGGAAAGTCTCTGTAGCCCTTACTTTATCAGACTCTCTCCAGGGGCAACTTTTCAGAGTTTGATCAGAGAAAATGGCTCAGATTTATTTCTTACAACAGTGACATTTGCACTTTCTTGCTTTTAAATTGCTATTGATATATGTTAAAGAGAACAGTGAGAGAAGAAACAGGGGTACAAATGGAACAAGAATGCATTAAAAAATACATCTTCCTGAGTCAATAGTGATGACAGTCACCACAGAGATACTCTGCTTTTTACCAGGAATGTTTCTACTTAAGGAAAACAGAGACGCTCCTGCCAAAGCCTTATGAAATGTGCAGCAGTCACTGCAAAAAGAACAGGGGTCTGTGCTGGAGTCCTCCTAACCCTCTGTGGCAAGGAGGTTGGAATAGATGTTCTCTAAAATCCCTTTTGCCATTAAAATTCCATGAGCGTATAATGCTGAATTAAAGGTTGATGATTCATTTATAGTGTAGATTATTTAAATTGTCAAGATACCCAGACAGAAGGATCTGTATGAAGGAGAAAGATGTGGTAAAAAACAATTCACCCTAGGAAGACAGTTTATTCTTTAATATTCTTTTGTCCAATCAGGTAAAATGATAATAATAGTAATAACAATGATAATTCCAATACTTACTGAGTTTTTTCAACTCCCCAGAATTGTTTTCAGTACTTTCTACGTATTACCATCTAATCCTCACAAACCCATGAGACAAGAACTTCATGCCCTTTTTTTATCTATGGCACAAAGAAAAACTAAAGAATAAGATAGTTTACAAACTCCCTCAGTATCACATACTGAGCAGCCAAGGCCAAGACCGGAATGTCGGTAATATGGCTCCAGACCTCAGCTGTTAACCAGTATTCACAGTAATAGTATTTACAAGAGATCTTCTGTGTGATTTATTTCAGATGAGGAAAATCCCCAAATGCCCTTCATAAGCAGTGAAAGGTCTACAGGCGAAGAAATAAAACCTGCCCTCAGCTTCTTTTTGTATTAGATTTACCTGCTTGCCCTCTGCAATGGAGTCAGCTTAGTTAATGCTACATAAATATCTAATTCAGACAATTTCACAGGATTTCAATAGCCATCCCTTACAGCTGTCTGATAGGCATCTCGCCACCTCTCCTATGATCAGTTAGTCTTATATGTCAGTGCGTAGCTTGGAAATGCACTAATCATCATTTTAATCTCTAAGAAAAACACAGTAAAGTCTTTCATATTTCAAGGGCAAATCCAAAGCACTTTTAAGATTCCAAGATCATCAATCACATTGGGTTCTCAAAATTTTCTCTCTTCATTAGTTTGCAATTATACTCAACTATCATCAACATTCAGGAAGTAGCTAGCAATCACATTGAGAGGGGGATGGAAGATATCATAAAAAGTTTCTAACAAAGTTTCAGAAGGAAACTGGCTGTATACAATGTACAGTATTTTATAGTGGAATCATATATTGAGTTAGCTTATAAAAACAATGGTTAATGTGAAAATCAAATAGATAACAAATTACCCCTGAAGAGACTCTAAACCACTCCTGGGTCTATCTGCATAGCTTGTTCAGCAATACTCTCTTGCTAGGGTCTAGAACATGCTTAATGTCTTCTTTATGTGGAAATAGGCCATGATTTCTTCCACGGAGCATATAATGTAATTCTTTGCTTGCACTTAGGGGTTAGCCTGTTTTTAACAAGTTCTGTCTACACCCATTCTGGGAAACTGCATATAGTTCAATTTGTGTGGTAAAACATGTGTTTTATGTAGCACCCAGTGCATTCATTAAAAAAGAAATTTATTAGCATCAAATCCCCTGGTTAATCCATTTGTTAAATTATAGATGTAGACTGGCATAAATATATCAAGAAAAATAATATAAAAGAAGTTATAAAAGATCTGCTAAATAAAAAGAACAAAATAAAATGGAATAAAATGTTAATGTTTGAAAAAAAATCATTTTAGTAAAAGGCGTAAGAAAAGGTAGAAACCATGAGACAACGCTAGAGAATAACATGTAAGTGGTAAGGATTACTGACAGGAGGAGATGGAGCCTGAACTTAAACGTAAACTTCACTTTTATGTGAAGAAAACAAATAACTAATATATGTAAACCCCTCCTTCAGGGTATAAGCAATATAACATATGTGGAACAATGAACACAACTACTAAGCTCACGTGTGCACACAAATAGATACAATCCACATAGTCCTTGCTTTGTGAAATCTCAATCAACTGAATATATTTCAGTTATCAAAATTTAATTAAATGACACCAGTTCCCCTAAAGCACAGCTCAAAATGCCTCACAGGACACTAGCAGTGAGATTTTGCCTTAAATAAAAACTCCATTGCTAGATGTTTGGTGTACAAATTACCACACAAAAACCGGATGCTTATCATATCACTGGCCCATCACACTGCTTCTTTTAAAATCTAATTGGTTGGCTCGGCACCTGTGGTTCAAGGGGCTAAGGGGCCAGTCACATATACCTGAGCTGGCGGGTTCAAATCCAACCTGGGCCTGCCAAACAACAATGACAGCTGCAACCAAAAAAAGCCGGGTATTGTGGTGGGCACCTGCAGTCCCAGCTACTCGAGAGGTAGAGGCAGGCGAATCACATGAGCCCAGGAGTTGGAGGTTGCTGTGAGCTGTGATGCCACAGCACTCTACCCAGGGGGACAGCTTGAGGCTCTGTCTCAAGCAAACAAACAATATAAAATCTAACTGGTCACTGAAGATTTCTTGTTCCCTACACACACAAACAAGAAGACATTTAGTTGTGTTGCCTCCTGTTTCTCAGTGACAAACGTGTGTGATGTTTCTCAAAAATGGATCATGGAAAGAGGGAATGGACAAAGACGAAAATGCAGCAATGAAACGAAAAGAGATAATCCTGGAAGCAAAATTCCAGTCAAACATTATGAAATTACAGAAAAAAACAGTGGAACATGGTAATGTTGACACTGTAGTCATTTGAGAGGCTCCAGATGTACAGCCAGAGCAACTTAGTGGAGACGTGGGAAAAATTATGAATATTCTATAACTTTTAAGTTTTTTATTAAATTATTGAGAGCTCCTACTATCAAATATAAATGCATGCAGAAATGAGAAAAATAATAACACATTTAGTAAACAAATTTAAAACATTAGAAGTGCTCAGAATTAAAGCATTTATCTCTAAGAGCTACCAGAACATGCAAATGTACATAGTGGTATTTTTCGCAAGAATCAAAAATTGGACACAGATCTGAGTGGCCATTAACTGGTGAGTAGACAAATTGTGGTATATCTATTCAATGGAATACAACTCAGCCATAAAAAATAATAAATTACTTATCCATGCTATAACATAAATGGACCTCAGAACCACTGTGCTAAATGAAGGAAGGCAAACACAAGGGACCACATACTGTATGAGTCCATTTACATAAAATGTCCAATACAGTCAGAATGTGGAGACAGGAAGAAGATTGTTAGTTGTTTAGGGTAGAAGTTGAAGGTGCAGGAGGGGACAGGAATAACATTAAATAAACATGATAATTTTAGGGAGGGGGAGGAAAATGTTCTTAAAACTCTAAATGTTGATGACTGCACCTCTTGATAAATTTACTATGAAAACTGTTGACTTGTCCACTTCAAATGAATGAATTATAAGATATGCAAAATATGTCTCAATAATATATTAAAATTTTAATATAGGTGCAGTGGCTCATGCCTATAATGCTAACACTCTGAGAGGCTGAGGAGGAAGGATTGCTTGAGTTCAGGAGTTCAAGACCAGTCTGAGCAAAAGGGAGGCAATGTCTCTACTAAAAATAGAAAAATTAGCTGGACATGAATGGCACCTGTAGTCCCAGCTACTCAGGAGGGTAGGGAAGGAGAATGGTCAATTTTATGGTCCCACATCGCTTCTTACCTCTACACATCCACAAACATACAACAAATAGGATTATACAAAAATATATTAGTTGCCTAGAGCGATGGATGTAATACTTTATTACTTTAATGATTAAAAAATAAAATGTGAAAATAAATGATGTGGCAAAAGTTACTACAATTTCTTTATATTTCAATATAGGAATATCATTCCTGATGCTTTTATACATGTCAGTGTAACTAGAATCATGTTTTGTCTTTAAAAAAATGAAGGCTGGATAAGAGAGGGAAAGACTGATCACGGTCATAAAATCCTATACAAAAATTAGAACAGAGGAAAGAAAGATGTTAGAGAAACTATAATGATAAGAATGTCCGTATTGCTATAAAGCTGTTGCTCATTAAAGGTCCTGGGGGGAAATGCACCAGAACTAGCAGCCCTGAGTTGTCATCCCCTGAGTCCATCCTGGCCCCAGAGCTGATAGATTTTACTTCCTTCGCAAAGGCAAGGCCAGGCTAATTAAGCCAAAGGGTGACAATTTTGATCTGTTGTTGCTACTTTGATCAGTCATATAAAAATAAAAATTCAGACATGTTTATACCCCCGACAACATCATGGGGATCCCAAACATGACTGCCTCTTTAAGAGAGTATTTAGATTTGCGTTGAAATAGAATTGAACTATTTCTTTCAGAGAAACAGTAGTAATGCTGCTAAGAGAGGCAGTTTGAGGAACACTGTGCATTTGTAGTGTGGGGAGTATGGAGCCCACGCTACATCTGCAAAACAGGACAGGAGCACTGCCATACCTGTTATGGACACCTGACCTGGTGCCAGAAAAAGGAGGACATTGTAAGTTAATTCCTTTAAAATCATGTGCAATTTCTTGACATACCTCTATCTATACCTCAGATAGTAATCTTTTATATGAAAAGGACTACATGAATTTTAAATTGAACTTGGCATTGTCCATATCTACACAGCATAAATAAGATAGCCATGTTGAAATTGAGGACTTTACCACTGGTTGCACTACAAGATAAACCAGCCATGAAAATGGCTAAGTATATACAACTTCAGCTTTTATTTGTTGAAACCCTGCTATTGCTTAAAATTCAAATTTTATTTGAAATGATCTTTTGCAATCTAGAAAAAAAAAACACAGAGTAAAGATGAGGATAAATTGTACTTTTACATTTTAAAATATGTCAAACTGATCAAAATTGTCGAAGTAAGAAACTAAACCTCTAGAAGACTAATAATAATTTATTATTTCAGGATTCATGTGACAATATTAATATTAATCACTGAAGAGAACTGGAATTCATGGTGCTAAAAACCTACTCTCTGGATGTGGAGAGGTGTGACATTTGTATAATACTAGATATGTTTGTCCTAATTGCAAAATTCTCAGAATGATGGGTTCTCTCATGTCTCTGTAAGTTGTTTCCTAAATCTATTACCTTATGAAGTTAAATACTGGCATACAAAGACTTCAGCAGTTCAGATATTACCTAAATTGAAATGTGTTTTAATTTTGTTCATTTTAAATTTAGTGAACACTGACAGTGTAAAATATGTTTGATATGGAAGCTAAGAGTGTAAAGAGATTAGAGATTGGCAATAAGAAGAGACTTTGTAAATGGTTTCTGGGTTTAGTGTTTTTGTATAGCAGTGAAATTGCAAACTGCAAGTGATTCTTAGCCATATTTATAAACCAAGCTACCCAAACTTACTTTTTTCTAACTTAGAAAAAAAAAAAATCAAAACCAAAACCGTAAGAAGTTTCATTTCTTATATCAGCCCCTCAATATTAAAAGTATGTTTTGACTGCAGTTTTAAAGAACATATGCACCATTTTCTACCTATGGAGAATACTGTTTTCCTAAAACCACTTTTACAAATACACATGTCCCTCTTCAGCCTCCCTCTTTACCAACTGGCAGAAATATTCAGGACGATTTTTAGCCTGAAACATTCTGAAGGTCTAGACAGGAAAGGAATAAAGATGGTCTCTTCTTGCTGCGGTGCCCTGGGCCTGGGAATCCCATGGATAAAATGTATGCTGGGTGATTCCCCTGCAATACAATCTCAGTTGATGTGGCTCCAAAAAATATAGCTGAGTTAGAATCTTTTTATGTAGCAGTTATTAATTATGCAGTTGATGACAACTCGGGTGACTTGCATCTTTTTTTTTTTTTTTCATTTAATCCTCATAGCAATCTGGAGGGTAGGAAATTTTAACTCCACTTTATAAATAAAAACGATAACTAAATTTTAATATGTGCTATGCTGTACATAAATGGCTGCTGAAAATTCCCTCATCCTTGGATGAATGTCACATTCACTCTATCAAGAGGGAGAATCTATTCCCCTCCCCGCAGCCATGTGCACTGATCAACGGCAGGGGCAGAAATGAAGTTCAGGACTCGTCCTTATGATGTCTAGTTGCTGCTGTTTACTCTCTTGGAACCCAGCTGATGTGCTGTTGGGAGGTCCTGGCTACCCTGCTGAAGGAGGAGGTTCTGTGGAGAAGTGTCAAGGACAAGACTCCAACAAAGACAGAGTCAAGGCAAGGCAGCTGACAGACAGACCAACACTCAAGACAAGTGAGAGCAGACTTCTAGGACATCTTGTCCACCAGGATGGGAATGCAGATGCATAAATGACTCCAAGTGACACAAAAAACATGAAATCATTGTATAATAATAAACCATTAAATTTTGAGGGTGGTTTTTACACAGAAACAGAAAACTGATAAACATGCTTATACATTTCAATCTTCCTTTATGAAGTCATATAAGCCACACGATTCAGTGGGATCTGGAGGACAAAGCAGGACCACATACAGCATCTCATAGGAGATTGCTGAGGCTCAGGGAAGTCAAGGGGCTTATAGTGGGATCAGGTCCAAAGTCTGCTTTCCAAAGCATGTGCTCTTTATGTGTGTGAAAATTGGTTTGGTGTAGTTGAAGCTTAGAATTTCAAAGTAAAATTTCAAACAATAAAATGAGAAAGATAGGTGGGGGTTAGCTTGTGAAAGGCCCAGGCATTACACCTTAGCCTCTGGCCCAATCATTTCAAAACCTTAGTCAGTAACAGAATTTTGGCCAATCCTCAATAAAAGAAAAAAGAAAAAGTATAATATATTCAGTCCATGACACATACAGATTGCCAATTCTTTTTTCTACCTTGGAAGGACTCTTCTCATTTGCAAAAATGTCCTTTATATATGTTTTGTTTGTTTAAAATGCACTCTATTTTGTAAAATAATGGCTAGAACAGAGAGCTGTGGCTGCTTTCTTAATGTTGCTACTTGGCAAAATAATCTGTGTGTGTGTGTGTTACTGCTTTTATAGTCTAAAATCCAGGAATCACCCTAAACACCAAAGGGTTCTCTAGAAACAAATCTGATATTTTTTGAAAGAATGGAGCTTAATAAATCATGATATTATGAATGCTTATATATTTGAATATTTGTGTTTTAAATTGTTAGTGTAGTTATAATAGCTCATAAATATTGATTATCTTCCATTCTCTAATTCTTTTTAAATTTTCATATCCCTTGGATGTTCATGCTTCCTTGGAGAGTGTTTGGGACCAAATGAAAAAGAAGAAAAATCTAAGCATGGTGTCTAGCTCTCCCAAACACTCTTGGTTACATGGACCCGTCAGTGTCACATTGTGCTGTGAACGTATAGAATAATTGCTCACATATGATCAAATGATTGAATAACTTCTTAAGGAGGAAACTGTATTATCTGTATATTTTAATAGTCAGCTATATTGGGTTGGGCGTGGTGGCT
>NW_003852485.1:5899501-5901736 GCF_000181295.1 Otolemur garnettii | reverse complement strand
AAAAAAAAAAAAATCAATGTTATCCTTGGTCTTGAAAATGACTGAACTGATCGCCATATACAACAGGAAGAAAAAATATTACTGCTCAAAACCTGCCTTACAAAATCATTCCAAACTGAACAAACAAAAACAATGGTAACAACAAGCTTTTATTTCGGCACTCAGTTTTAATTTACGAAATTCAATGACGGGCAGTAATTTAGAGAAATTGCTTGTAGTGTAAAACATGCTTTTTCCATCTTCAAATCAGTTGGAAAAATATTTTAATACAATTTAGATTTTATTCTACAGTAGTTCCCTATAATTATGTTTCCACTAATTAAGGCTTTTATAGTTTGGGTTTAATTCAGCCTTCCAACCTATTTTCCATCAATTATTTTATCTGTAAGCTGTCAAAAGTAACAACTGTACTCTCATTTTTCCTTGTAGAAAAGTCAGAAACTACTCCCAAGACCTCACCACAATTAAATACACGAATGGAAAGGCAGATATTATAATGGGAAACAAATTAGTTTTTGCCTCAGTGACAACAAGTACTTGAGATTCTGCGAAGATTCTTCAAATAGCAAAACAACCAGGGAGGGCACTTCAGTTGCTGCATAAGCAAATACTACATGCAGATATTCTAATCAAGAACGTTGCCAAATGCTACCTTTAGCATTTGGTTTGCATTTCTAATTTAAATTATTCAGCGTGGAGTAACATCACAGAATTTTAAGGGACTGCTAGCCATCACATTTCCAAAACTATTTCTATGTAATTAACGATCATTTGTACTGATGACGTATCCCTTTATATCCAAATAGGAAGTCTGTTTTTCAGTGTCTCCTCATTAAAAGACATCATTTGGTCTCAAAGCTGAGTAAAATTAGCAAGAAAAAAAGCATCTATTTCAGACTGAGACATCTTGATTTTTAAATAACACATTTCAGAAAAACTAAATTTTATAGCATTAAGGTAAGTAATGAAAGAAATATCACAACTATTAATGAACGGAAGTTCAAGGAACTTTACATTAAGGCATTGGTTCTGGAACAAATCATACAATCCTTGATTGATGATCGGATCCTAGAATCATGAATACGTTCATTCCATGGGGAGTGATAAGAAATTAATCACAGTTGCTGAAAATTGCCTGATGGGACTACAACTACATATAAATTTAACCAACTGGAAACATGGGTCATAAAACCCCATCCCTTAAGTGTAAGGTGTTATTGACTTGGAGAAATAAACACAAGGTAATGGAAGAGTATCTAGAAACAAGTGGAGAAAAGGAGGCAAAAATCCTCAGGGTGAAAATTGCTTTATCCCCACCTTGTGGCTGTAATAAAAAGGACCAAAATGAAGTCACACTTCCATCATCAACCCCTACTGGTTATTTGCCATGTTCCTAGCTCTGTTATTATGATACTTTGTAAGGTAAACGCTGTCATTATCACCTACACATTTATGATTAGGAAATCAAGGCACAGAGAATTTAGGTAAATTGTTTAAGAACCTGGAGCTAATAAGGGGAGGGGATAACATTTGAACCAAGGCAATTTTCTGTAGAGCCTATACTCTCAAATCACTCTATCTGTATAATAGTAATTTATTTCAATTTTTAAATGAAGGAAAATGATAATTCTGTTTCTCATTTTGATGCTAGAGTAGACCTTTTGCCAACAATCCTATTTGACACAAGTCTTACACTCTTGGAGGATGTAATGCTGATTTAGTAACAAAGACTCATGTATTTTATGTGCCTGTACTATAAGAGGTTTATCGTCAGAAAAAAAAGAAAAACAGTCAGTGCCGCTATGGCACCCCATTACCTTTGTCAGTGCCCGCTGTGGCTCCCCGTCACCGCGAAAGGAACAGCCAGGACACAGAGTAGAAGTACGACGCTTGCAGGAGGTGGACTTCCCATCAGTTCAGGGGAGCCCTGAGTAACTTCTGTTGTGGCTTATTATTGAAACAGTATACAACAGGTGTGTGGTGGCCAAAATCCAAGGACTACGTGCTTAATAATCACTACGCGCTCTTTCCCCACGGGCTCCACTCCCACCCTGATGCACCACAAAAGTTCAAGGTTCGACACCTGCTTGTAACAAGCCAAGGATCTTATCTCATTAACGCATGCAGTTGCTTGGGGGACCGATCTTATTTCATTAACTCAATGCAGTTGCTTCAGGGCTTGTTTCTGGGCTTCCAAACATCTCCATGCCAGCCAGGAGATTGTCTGGCTCCTAA
>NW_003852485.1:5884321-5898773 GCF_000181295.1 Otolemur garnettii | reverse complement strand
TTGTCACCCTGGGTAGAGTCCCATGGCATCACAGCTCACAGCAACCTCAAACTCCGAGGCTTAAGCGATTCTCTTGCCTCAGCCTCCCAAGTAGCCAGGATTACAGATGTCTGCCATGATCTCCAGCTGTTTTTTTGTTGCAGTTGTTGTTTAGCAGGCCTAGGTTTGGTTCAAACCCGCCAGCCTCACTGCATGTGGCTGGCACCCTACACACTGAGCCACAGGCGCCACCCTGCTTTCGTGATTTTTAAATGCTTTTTGTAACTTTATCTTGGAAGATTAGAGTATGAAAAGCTGGACACATGGAGAAATCACGTGGTACTAATAAAATATACACCTACTAAAGATAGACAAACCTGGGTGCAAATATAGATGCCGTTCAACCTCTCTGAGCCTTAATACCATTCTCTATAAAATACCTTTATTAATTCTTAGCCCAGAAGAAGTGTTAAAACAACTGGAAAAATAACTTTCCTGAGGTGCATAAAATGGGTCTGACATATCTTCTCCTAGATTCTTAGTTTGTTTCTTCTCTTTTTTTCACCATTAGTCAGATGAATATTATAATGTTCTACCACCACATAGTAGAGATTTCTTAAAAGTCTGGGTTTTTTTTAGTAAAGTCTCAGATTCACAGTGAAGTTGAACAGAAGGTACAAAGATTTCCCATATAGCCCCGGCCTCCACACAGGTGTGGCCTCCCCCACATCAGCACCCCTCACCAGAGGGGACATTTGCTACACTTGATGAACCTACATTAACACATCATAATGACCCAATGCCCGCAGTTTACAAAAGGTTCACTTGATGTTGTACACTCTCTAGGTTTGCACATACGTGTTATAACTCGCATAGACCATAGAGAGTAGTTTCACTGCTATTTTTACTCATTCCTCTCTTCCCAACTCCTGGCAGCCACTGATCTTTTTACTGTCTCCGTAATTTTGCCTTTCCCAGCATGTCATACAATCAGAATTTGACACTACGTAGGCTTCTTTCACTTAGTAATATGCATATAAGGTTTCCCCGTGTCCTTTTATGATTTGATAGCACATTTCTTTTTGTCTTTAGATAATATTCCATTGTCTGGATGTACCACCGTTTACCATTCACTTACTGAAGCTGTATCTCAGTTGTTTCCAAGGGCAGGAAATTATGAATAGAGTTGTTATAAATATCCATGTCCAGATTTTTGTGTGGCTGTAAGGTTTAAATGCCTTTGGATAAATACCAAGGAGCCCAAGTGTTGGATCATATCATAAGAGTATGTTTAGTTTTGTAATAAATCATCAAATGTTTTCCAAAGTCTCTGTATCATTTTTCCTCCTCGGTAGCCACAAATGGGATTTCCTATTTCTCACAATGTAATTTTGAACAGTACACTTGGATGTATGTCTTTGTGGAAAAGGGCAGATTTGAAAAAAACTATATATCAGAAAAGAATAAAAATGGACACAAATGTCAAAATTAAATAATAGGAGAAAATACTAAAAGAAAAACTTTATTCTCATTTTTAAATAATAAGATTCTATTCTCAGGTATATGAAGAAGATAAAGTAGAACTGCTGTCTTCAGCATTAAGGGAAGTATGTGAATAAATGAGTTCATATCAAAGAATTTTCTTTCAAAGTGCACCATAAAGGATTAGTTTCAAGCCATCATGCATCAAATACTGTTTTAGACTTGGAAGAAATTAAATTATTTCCTCCCTTAGAAAATTCAGTATTTCTGTCCCTATATCCCAGGTTTAAAATGTCTATTTTAGAAGTACTATCAAAAAGATGCCATAATCGTTGTCTACAGTCAAAAGTACTTTAAATGCACCTATTTTTGGATGAAGTTAATGTGATATTAGAAATTGATAGTTTACTTTAAAAATTTCCATTCTTTTATTTATATCTATATTTGTTGACAGAGTCATTCTTTTGGGAAAAACTACAAAAGGCTTTAAATGAACCAATTTACCCCAAGCATCTCCCCTACCCATAGGTGTTATTAGATATGATGGTGGTATGTGCCTTTCATTGTTTTTAGGCAATTTCATATCTCTGTAAGTTTTGGTTAACTGATACCAATGAAATGACATTTGCTCAATAAATACCCAAATTATATT
Source organism: Otolemur garnettii (assembly GCF_000181295.1). Lineage (NCBI taxonomy): Eukaryota > Metazoa > Chordata > Mammalia > Primates > Galagidae > Otolemur > Otolemur garnettii. Next base: position 5,896,660 of record NW_003852485.1, on the reverse strand, counting down.
CGTGGAATTTATTATCGACCCTTGAATATTGATCAATTTTGCAGTTTCATCTATAAATGAATTTAAGCACTTTTTATCTGATTAGTAATATGTAGTACTTTGAATTCTTTTTAAACTGCTTGTAAAGTTTTATTGATTAATAAATAAAATAAAATATTTGGCACATATTTCTTTAATAGTTATGTGAGAACCATGATTTTTACCCTTCTAAAATCATCATCCTCTACCTATCCACCCATCTATCTCAATAAATATTTACAAGTTTGTATATTCATAAAAATCCCCCTAAATCTTTGGTTAAAATCCCCCTGAGTCCCCCATGTTCTATAAAAATGGGCTATGTATACTATATCACTTCACATATGCCCTGTATCCCTGCTGTATATCTGGTTGTTTTTGTAATTCTATTAAGGATTAAATTAAAAACCCTTTATATAACCAAGGAAACCATCTATAGAACAAAGAGTCTGCAGAATAGGAGAAAATATTTGCAATCTATATATTCAATAAAGGGTTAATGATCAGAATCTCTAAAGAACTTAAGGAAATAAGCAAGAAAAACTTCAAAAAGTGGGCAAAAGACATAAACAGAAACTTCTCAAAGGAAAATAGACAATTAGTCAGTAAATTTGTATATGAAAAAATGCTCAAAGTCACTAATCATCAGGTAAATGCAAATTAAAATCACTATGAGATGTCACCTTACTCCTGCTAAAATGGCTTTTATTAAAAAGAGCAAAACCAATAGGTTTCAGCATAGATTTGGAGAGAAAGGGACGCTTACATACTGTGGGTGGGATTCCAAGTTAGTACAATCTCTATGGAAAACAGTATGGAGATATCTCAAAGAACTAAATCAACCTGCCATTTGATCCAGCAAATCCTACTATTGAGTATTTACCCAGGGGAAAATAAGTCATTTTATTAAAAAGACACTAGCACCCAAAGTTTATTGCAACACAATTCACAGTTGAAAAGATGTGGAATCAAGCCAAGTGCCCAGTTAATGAGTAGATTAAGAAAATGTGGTCTCTGTATACCATGAAATACTGTTCAGCTATGAGAAAGGGTGACTCAATGCCTTTGCAACAACTTGGATGGAACTACTGACCATTATCCTAAGAGAAGTATTGCATATTCATTCTTAAATTGGAATTAACTGATGAGCACACCTGTGCATAGATAGGAAGTGAAACTTGTCGGGGTCCCACCCGGGAGCAGGGTCTGCTAAGACCTATGGAACTGACGCAACCAACTGAAGAAATATCAAATTAGGAATGACGATAAAGAAAGAGACAGAAGACACAGAACAGAATTTTCTTTCACCTCATTTACTTGATTATTGTGTTAAGACGTTTATGTTCTACACTTGATAGATTTGACTTGTACCCTTGCAATATGCTCCATAGGTGTGGTTCCACTGTTTACCTTCCCTCTATCAAACCTCTCCCAAAGCTATATTAATCAGTTTGATGTAGCATGTCAAATCATATAAAAAAACAACACATTGTACCCCACATATGCATAAATGTATTCACGATCTATGTGTATATGACTTAATAAAAAAAATAGAATTTTCTAAGGTGGGAACTCAGGAGACCACTGACTGTTCGTGGGCTCCTGTGAGTGGCCCCCGAGTCTTTGTTCCACACAGCTTTTATTGAAACCTCTTTGCCCAGGTAGTAAGCTGAGGGAGGGAACAAAAGTGCCAATGGTTTCTTTGAGTGAGTTATTAGCTCCTATTGTTATTATTATTAACTTTAAAGATTTGAGCAGTTTTGGAGCATCTGAAACTTGAGCCTTGTGTGGCAGGAAACCTCCTGTCTGGAGTCACACACACAGATTCCAAGGGAGGTGTTAAGCTCCGCTATTTCACTGTGGAGTAAAACACCACTGGTGTTAATCTCCAGTGAGGAATTGGTAGGAGAGAGGCTTTTTCCTTTGCAATAGGGGTGGTTAGCTTTATTGCCCATATCTCCGGGGATCAAGGTAGTCCCTTGGTCTCTGCCCCAGCCAAATGCAAATCTCCACAATGTGTATCTGCTTTGTCTGTTTAATGGTCAGGAAACCCCCTAGAAGATGTACCTTTTCCAGAACATTGTCCTAGCCTCTTCTATGACCATTATTCTCAGAGTGCTCACAGACTCAGCAGGGTATTGGTGTAAACCCTATCCCCAGTAGGCCAGAGTTTCAGGAAAGGCTGGAAAGTTGTTCAAGTAAGAAATTTAGCAATGGCTAGCTTAAAGGTAAACTAGCTGACTTTTATTTCTTCCGACTCCTTCAGCTTACTTTTTAATTTTCTGTTTTTTCTGGGGAGTGCCCTCCCCTGCCAAGAATGGGGCCTTTGGTCTCCATTCTCCCTGCAAAACTCAACAGAAATCAAGCACGGTGGAGGCAGAGGAGGGGATGGGCAAAAACCTACTTAATATGTACAATGAACACTACCTGGGTGATGGGCACACTTTTAACCATGACTCAAGTATTATGAAAGAGATACACATATTTAAAAATGTGTACCCCTGTAATACTTTGTAATATAGAAAAATGGAAGAAGAAATCTAAATTCAAATAGGAGTTGTCCCAGCCATGCATAAGAACTCTGTAACATAATAATAAAAGTATTGCAATAAAAATAAAAGGAAATTGTCCTTGTCTAGATGAGCTATGGAAAAGAGCAGGCACAGGGACGGTTTGTCCGGCTAGTGCCCAAAGGACAGAGTGCTCTTAGAACTCCTATCCAACAATAACAGAACAATTCATCATTTTCAGCATCAGGTTTTACTTAACCAGAGTTGACCATTTATAATTAAAATTTAACCGCATAATTAGGATACTTTGCTTTGAGTTCAAGTATTTTACTTAAAAATAAATACATTTAATAACTCTAAAAATCGTAATTGCTAGTTTTGTTCTCTGAGAATGAACACAAGAGCTTCTCATTTCTGAGGCCTTTGGCAAAACCATAGGAAAGATAACCAAAGTTTAATAGACCTCTTTTTTTTTTTGGCCAGGGCTAAGTTTAAACCCGCCACCTCTGGTATATAGGGCCAGCACCCTATTCCTTTGAGCCACAGGAGCCACCCCTAAATAGCCCTCTTTTTAGAGATAATATGGACTGATCCCTTTGGGCCCTGCAGTCCTTGCAGAGTTGTGTCAATGCAGCCATGCCGTTAAGTCCACTATGGGCTCTAGACTCTCATAGCATTGAAGGACTTACCTCTTTTGCACCAAATCTGTTAAATCCATGCACATATGAATTGAGTTGGGTTATAGTTGTCTTTACAGTATGTTACTTTTATAAATATTTAATTAGATATTTACTTATTTTGACTTTTAAGGGTTTTTTGAGCCAATTCATTTTTTGTTTTTAGCTCTCATAACTTTTCATGAGCTTTTGAAAATCATAGATTCTAAACCATGTTCCCAGAATAACTAATTGTTAATACGTTCTATTGTACAGTGGATTTTGAAATCTCTGTAAGACAGTTCTATTTTTATGCTTTCTTATAAATGATGGCATGTATTGAATAAAAACCAGAGCAAAACCTACCTGTTGCAGATTCAGGAGACTACAGGGGATTGTGAAGCTGTTTGTTTTTATCTGCTTGGGAGATTTTTTAGCACTCTTTCCTCTGTAATTTTACTTACTTTACTCTGTGTCTTGGAAGTAAGCAGGTGACTCAGGTCTAGACAACGTTAGACCACTTGAGGTAAGCAAGCTGGGCCTGACAGAGGAATGGTTCCTTGCTAGATCGAAAGGCCAGTGTAAACGAAGAGAAGGTGAACAAAAACCAAAACCAGCTGAGACAGGCAAAGCTGACAGGAGGGACCCGCAGCTTTAGACATACTCTAGTCTCAAGATTCAGTATGTGGTCTCTACAGCCAAGCTGTTTGTCATGGAATCCCAGTTCTGCCACTTATTATCAGGGTGCTCCATTCATTTTATATATGTCTCTATGGTTTTATTTCCTCAACACTTTAAGATGAATAATAATGATAAAAATAACATCTAGATAATAGAGATTTTGTGAAGATTGAGTTAAGACACACAAAGCATGTAGAACTATACCTAGCATATGTTAAACTATAGATATACATGTCAACATTACTTGTCTTACTGATTCCATGTGATGAACACACTGTGTTCTGTTTTACCCAAGGTAGTCTGAATTTTGACCTTGGAACTAGCAATTGACATATCAGGATTATGGATATGAACTTCCACTATTTTTCCCAAAAGGAATCTGTTTCTGAAAATCAATGTAACTATGACAAATTTCAGAATGGCAATGGTACTCTGGTGGCTCTTATCACTGGCCTAGACTTGAAGTACTTTTTTTAATTTATTTTTTTTATTTTGAGACAGAGTCTCACTTTGTTGCCCTGGGTAGAGTGCTGTGGCATCATTGCTCACAGCAACCTCAGACTCTTGGGCTCAAGCGATTCTCTTACCTCAACCTCCCAAGTAGCTGGGACTATAGGTGCCTGTCACAATGCCTGGCTATTTTGAAACACTCTTAGATTCTCAGGTGGTCACCTAAAATTGACTTACAGGCAACTTATGGAGCAAAAGCACAGTTACTTCCTTTGGAGATCTAACTACATACATAATAAACTATAGTTGTTCTTTCTTTTCTTCAGGAAAAATGAACTAATAACAGTATTTTAAAATATATATATTGCATGAAACAGTCATTAACAGCACACATTAATTTGAACCAAAAGAGAAAATACAAAAACATTAAAATCAATGAACTGGAAAAATTAAGGATAAAATAATGTAAGGAAATGTACAATGTAAGGAAAAATTAAGGATAAAATAATGGCTTAAAAAATCAGTAAGTTTCAGGCTAACTCCATTGTACCAATTATTCTTTCTGTTGAAAAACAATCCATAGATGGGGTCAAAGAGAAATAGTTGCCACTATCCATATTTCACATCTCATTATTTGCCATTTTGCCCAATTACATGCATCAAGACATTTATTGTGTGAGGATTCCTGCTGACAAGTATTTTTAAACTGGAAATAATTGAACTGGACATGAAATCAAACCCACTATACAACAAGAGTCTGTACTCTACAGGAAAATCATCTTGAAAGAAAAGTCTAGCCTAAAGATCACATCAATGATTCAGCTTGTTTCTTGGAGGAGCAAATGGAGAAAAAGTGAAATGCAAGAGAGTCAAATGAGTGATTTTGAAATTAAACTTAAATTTTAATTTAAGTTGCTTCCCTGCAGGACATGTATTATCCCAATGGCCTGGCTCAGGCCATTACTTTGCTTACCACTGGCCAGTCACTGTGACATGGGACAACCATGCTCTGGTGGCCAAATTTGAGTTCCTTGCACCATGCCAGAGGTAGGTGGCATTCCACCTATACTAATATTAACAGAAGTAGGAAGGCGTTGCTTCTTCTATGAAGTCAGAAGGACGTGAAATCTCTAAATGTCCAGTGGTGTAAAGAATTAATACCTTACTTCATCCTGTGGAGGCAGTAGGCTCCTAAGTAGGACTTAAAGTGAAGACAAAAGAATCCTCTGAGTAGAATGAGGACAGAGTGAAGACAGAGCAATGGTCACGATGGTTGCAATGGTCTCTTAATGGCATTTCACCTTTGAAGGTGTTGGCCATCTTTAAAAGGTTTATGTATAGAGTTAATATATTTAAAATTAAAATTAATTGTGTATCATCTGAATTTGTATTTACATTTTAAAATGAATCAAGATAAAATAAGGCAAATATATTTAAATCATATTACAAGTTACATGGTAAAGATTTTGCTACTTTTCTCACGTGAACATTGAAGAGGAAATGCATTCATTCTGAATAAAAAAGAAAATAAAGTTTCACACAGAAATATTCTAATGGAGGTATTAATTGTCCTATCTGATAGTCATTGATTTGTATGTAATGGTCTTAAATTCAAACTTAATGAAAGCAGGATTTAATTTTATTCATTGTTGCTTAAATTTAATTCCTGATAATTCATGTAGTATAGTTTGATGTTTTCATTTCAAACAATAAAAGATGCCATTTGAGAATTTCGATTTAATTGTTAATATTGTGATGTTGTTAATTATTTCTAACAGTTACGCCAGCAATTTGGTTGATGCTACAGAGCTTAAAATTCAAAACATTCCCTCTTCAAGGTTTTTCTTTTGCATTTTAAAAATCCCTGATGCTGATATTTATGTTCTAATACAAGTATGTAAAAAACTAAATTTTTTGATGAAAAGAAAACAATTTGAAAGTCATGATTTAACATTTTATGCTTCATTTTAGTAATTGTTCATCAGTACAAGTTTATGAAACATACATAATTACGACGGTTTTTGAATAAGAAATAGAATTTGATGCTTGTGGCCATAAACACAATATTTTTATGAAAAGAGCCTAAAATACAGTCTCAGTGTCCTAGTGGCAAATTTGAGTTCTGGCTCTACCACTTACCTTCACTGTATGTTCTTGGACTGATCCATAGTGGCAAAGGACCAATTAATTAGGCAAAGTAGTTTTGGAACTATTGAAGTTTTTTATGGGAATAAAATGATGTAATACTCATGAAAGCATGCTGTGTGTTTTCAACACAAATTTAAGACAGACAGTATTGCTATGGGGTCTTGGCTTGACCCCTACGATTATTCTAGTTCTAGGACTCTAAAATGCCCATCGAGGAAAGGGTTTTTTAGAGCCTGAACTGAGTCAGGGTAGTTTCATACGGGAACAAAGGGAGTGTGAAGAGAATTTGGGACTCTGCCCCTTCCATACACCTTCTTCTTCTTCTTCTTCTTTTTTTGAGACATAGTTTTACTATGTAGCTCTCAGTAGAATGCTATGGCACCACAGGTCACAGCAACCCCAAACTCCTGGACCCAAGCAATTCTCTTGCCTCAGCCTCCAAGTAGCTGAGACTACAGGTACCTGCCACCATACCTGGCTTTTTTTTTTTTTTCTGCAGTTGTCATTGCTGTTTTCTGGCAGCCTTGGAGTTTCCTCATGGCACAGGTGCTCATGACAGTTTTACAATGACATTGGTCACATCATGGGTTGATGTATATACCAAAAGCTGAGGATGGTAGTGCCTACCAACTACTGAATAAAAGGAATATCTTATTCTGGAATATGTCCTAATAAACTGAAAGGAACTTGAGAGTTGAGAATTTTCACAGGGAAGACAGAGAACAGAACTAAATAAATACGTTAGATTGTTGATTCTTTATTATATTTTTATCACCAGTCTTATGACATATAATTAGTATCTTCTTTTAAAGACTTGTATCAAAAGGTGAAAATATTTGGCAGGATTCTCTACTGAAAGTGCGATACATAATTATCCTGAAATAACTCAAATGAACATATTTTCAAGATGTCCTCCTTTTTTAATAGAATATTTTTTCTGTTGATCATTTTTTTGTCAAGTGATTTTTATTTTTGGATAGAAGAAATACATATAAAAAGTTTGAAAAGATAGAGCCATAAGAAAGAATACAAAAATCACCAAACATCTCAATATTCAAACACTTTGAGGTAAATATTTTAACCCTTTGATACTACTCATTCCAGCCCATCTCTCTTTCTGGCTATCATTCCTTCTATATACTATTTATCTATCCATCTACTGGCCTATTAGTCAATTTTATGTAGTTGAAACCATTTTAGAAGTAATTTTAGACATTGGATTTTTTTCTTCTATCATTATGTATGCATCATTTTCACATAGCCCAGACTCATTTCCTAATAGAATAGTTGCCATAACCATTAATTAGACTTTTCTTAGCCTTTCATAGTAAATTTTAAAAACTTCATTAGCACAGACATACTTTCACGGTCATTCATGTGCTCAACTATAATGGGAATTCTCTGACAGTATTCTAAAGTAACAATAACTTTGGAAAAATATCTCAAAAATACTTGAGTTAGAGTATTATTTCATGTTTGACAAATGCTGATTGTTGAAGCATCTACACATCAATATCTTTGATAGGAAAAGTGGCAGAAGGTATGTTTACAGGTGACAAAGCAGGACACCTTATAAAACCCTCAAGTAATGTTTATACTTTGTATGTTTCTTATGTTCCTTTTATGTTGCTAGGTAACAAATTACCTCAAAATTAGTAGCTTCAAGCAACACACATTTATTATCTCATGGTTTCTGTATAGGTCAGAAGTCTGGGCATAGCTTAAATAAGTTCTCTGCTTTCGAGTCTCAGCAGGCTGAAATCAAGACTGCACTTTTCAGGCTCAAATGGGGAAAAGATTCACTTCTATGTTCCTTTAGTTTATTGGCAGAATTCAATTTCTGCTGAAGGGTTGAGAGTTTCAGTTTCTTGTTGGAGGCCCTTCTTAGCTCTCAGAAGCTGCCCATAGATTCTTGCTACAGGGGCTTCTCCAATGTGGCAACTTAATTTGTGGTAGCTCACTTTTTCAAAGAAGAAATAGGGAGATGAGGGAGACTCTAGTATTTAATAAGATGGACTCTTATATAACATAACATAAGCATGGTGATGATGACCTTCATTTTTGCCATGTTCTATTGGTTAGAAGCAGCTCCCACCCTCGCTTAAGGGCTTGAATACTAGTAGGCAGGGATTCTTGGAGGTTACAGAAAATCATTCCTGTGATTTTCAGATCTCCCATAATCAGTATGTATTATTTTTGTGATTAAAAATCATACATTTTCATTTTTAACAAATGAGTTTACATTGTCAAAACAACACTGAAGTAGTCAACAAGATAATAAAATTAAAAAATACCATTAACAAATAAAAAGCTTCAGAAATAGTAAATAGGTAAAATCACTAAATATTTAAAATTTTTACATAAATATTTTAAAGTAGTATTTGATAAATTATGTAAGATATAAACAACTATAAATATATTACAGTAAATCATTGAAGGATAAATGTTTTAAAATATCAGTTCTCCCTAAATTGCTGTGTTTTTAATTCATCTCAAAATAACAGAAGATTCATGTGTGTGTGTGTGTGTGTGTGTGTGTGTGTGCGCGCGTGTCTGTACAGATTAACAAACTAATTCTATTATTTCAATGAAAATCTAAAAAGGTAAATATAGCCGAGACAATCCTGAAGAGGAAAAACTAAGTTTGATGCAGTTTACCAGATTTTCATTATTATAAAGCTACTATAATAGTGTGCAGAAAGACAAATAGAACAAATAAAATAGTTGGTCCAGAAATAGATCCTACATATTGGAGGTAACTTATGTTTGACAAATGTGCCATGATGATTCAGTACATGTCAAAGTGCAAGGCTGGTCTTTTCAAGCAATAGTGCTGGACAATTGGATACACACAAGGAACAAAAAACCCTCTTACCCAATTCATACCATACATAAAAAAATAATTCCAATTTAACTATGGAACTAAAAGTGAAAAGTAATAAAGATTCTAGAGGAAAATATTAAAATATTATCATAACACTGAAGTTAGCAAATATTTCTTACACAGACTATTAAAGTAATAGTTCTTAAACTGAACTTCATGAAAATAAAGCAATTCTTATGTGCAAAACATCAAATATCACTAAGAACACATTCATACAAGTCATCAACAGGGAGATGGTCATCTGACAAATGACTTGTGTCTAGTACACACATGTAGAAAAATACAGAGAAACAATTTTAAATGATGGATAAAAACTTGAAGGAGCTACAAACAAAAGAATGTATTCATGTAGGCAATTAATATTGACAAGGTGGCCAATATCATTAGCTTCTAAGAAAATGACATTAAAACCAAATTGAGAATGTTATACATCTACTAGGATGGCTAAAATTAAAAATACACACAGAAATAAACAATGGCAAGGTTAGTGAGTAACAGGAACTCTCATCCATTGATGAAGAAAAGGTAAATTTGTTCCATCATCTTAGGGAACTACTTGGATGAATCCATTACAGCTAAACGTGACAAGGAATCATGTCAGTAATTCTATGTCTATCCTAAAGAAATAAAGCAGATGTCCACTAAAATCTATGTATAAAAATATTCATAACAGCTTTATTGAAAAACTGAATGAAGTTTAAAAAATGAAAACAAATCAAATATATATGGGCAGGAGAGGGGACAAGCAAACTGTCATGTACAATGGCCTACTGCTTAGCAATAAACACATACAAACTGCAGTTATACACAAAGACACGGAATATGCTCAAACATTAATGTTGAGGGATAAAAAGAATCCAGCTCCAAAAGAATATGTACTGTCTAACTCCAGTCATATGAAGTTTGAGAACAGAGAAAACTAACTGTGATAGGCATCAAAATAGTTGTTACCTGTGGGGAAGGTGTTATTGACTGGGAAGGGTCATCTCGAGATAAGATTTTTGTCTAAATGATGCTCAAATGGATGAATACCTACCTGAATATGTAAAACTCAACTGAACTGCACACTTGAAATTTGCACATTGTGCTGTATGTAAATTAACCACTTCAAAATAAGCGGCACATCTGGGGCAAAACCTTGCCAATCATGTCTGTCTCCAGATCTCACTATTTTACAATTCCAAGTACCAAGGCCTTTCTTTTGTATTCATCTTTATATTTAATCGTATTTGACCTACACTATCCTTATGTTCCTCTTTGTTCCAAAATCTTTTTCTGGTTTCTGATCTTTTAGTTCTCTTCACTAAGTTTATGACATGGTTTGCCTCTCCCTTCTGGGCAAAGAAATGTTACATTATTTTGCTTCTGATTGTGTCCTACTGCTCAAAGCCACTCTGGCTTCTGGAATTAGTGATTATCTTGTCTATTCCAAACACTTAATAACTAAGGAAACTGACATCCAAGAACTCAAGCAAACAGTACAAAGTAACACAACTAACCACTCTCAAAATTTGCACTAACACACACAACTCATCCCGATTTGTCTTTCTTCAATAGATATTTTCTGAAAAAATACTACTCTTTTATAAAGTCTGGAGTGGAAGTCGAGAGAAATGGTAGTAGAAGAAAAGCAGAGGTGCTTCAATTGTAATTTTGGGGTTCTTCATTTTAGAGATATGGAAACTTACATTTAGAAGGTAAAATGAATGACCAATATCATCAGTGAGTTACATTAGTGTCATTCAGAATGTACATTTAGATATTTTTTCTGTTTTGAATTCAAAATGAATTTATCTAAACCACAAAATAACTCATACCAAATAACTTTATGTAAGCCAAGTATCTTTATTGCAAACTTTGAGCATCTATTAGGTTTTTTTTTTTTTTTTGAGACAGCGTCTCACTTTGTTGCTCTTGGTAGAGTGCTGCGATATCATAGCTCATAGCAACTTCAACTCTTGGGCTCAAGCAATTCTCCTAAGTAGCTGGGACTACAGGTGGCTTCCATAATGCCCAGCTATTTTAAGAGATAAGGTACTTCTCTGGCTCAGGCTGGTCTCAAACCTGTGAGATTAGGCAACCCACCTGCCTCGGCCCCCACAAAGTGCTAAGTTACATACATGTGTGAGCCATTGCATCTGGCCATTTATTAGGTCTTTATGAATCTATTGAAATATATGTTATAAAAAGAAACCTGAGAAGTCTAAAACCAAGTCCCAAGTCAGTAATAAGTATAGCAGTGTGTTAGTAATGATGATCAAAAAGAGAAAGTTCTTTTGCCATCAACACAGATTCCGAATGGTTGCTTGTTAGAATAGTCTGGAAGGAAGGGAATCTGGGCCAGTTAATCAGCAGATTCAAGACAATTGGTAAATGGTGTATTTGATTTTGAAACCAGATTGTCCTGACTGCTGACATTTAGTCCCATGGGAAACAGTAGGGTGCTATTATGTATCACATTAAAAATAAGTGGAGGTGCCTTCTGTTAAACAGTCTAGATTTGACTCACATTGCTGATGTCTCATCCAATTCTAGAAAATTTCCACTGATAACACATTAAAATATATACAACTATGGAAGAACATGGATTTGACTAACAATCCATGTTAGTGATTCTGAACCCTAGCTATACATTATTAACATTTGGGAATTGTTAAATTGTAATAATTATCTGTTTTTAAACAGCATTTTAATTTAACTTATTTGTGGTGAGGAAAAGATATCTACATATTTTTAAAGATTCTTATGCCAGGACTAAGAATTATTGACCCATATCAAAGAAGTAAATATAGATTTTTAAAATAAATAATGAAGGAAGTTATTGTACCTAAGAAATCCAAGTATGTCAAGGGTCTGCACATGAAAGAGACAAGCACATGTTCAAATATGTCCAAATCATTATCTTACAGAAAAGTAGCATGAACAGCATAAGAAATTGAATAACAGAGAGGTGAAGGTAAATTTGTATTTAAAAATATCAAATATAGAATAA
>NW_003852485.1:5819859-5883126 GCF_000181295.1 Otolemur garnettii | reverse complement strand
TCCATGGGGGCAATTCTAAGGGATTGTGCCAAGATAATCAAGTGTCCCAAGAGCAATTTCAACTATGGATCCTCTGCTATATGCTGACAGGCAAAGTATAGTTCCTCTGTCCCTATTTCCCTGGAAACCTGTGGAGACACCAAGATACATTTTGACATAGTTTTACCCCAGACAATAGTGGTGGGAAACCAGATTTACATGCAAGTATTTTCAGTAAGAACATTGGAACACACATTAATTTAAGAGAGCCAGCTGCAGTGAATTGAGCTGATTATGCTGCTTGAAACACCTATCAAATCAAATAGATGAGAAATTAAAATTATGCCATAAACTAAAAACCAATATAAATCTGGTATCCTTTTTGATCACAATTTTTAGAACCTATCTAGCACTGGAAATGTAATATCTTTTGATGTATCATCATTCATTCAGTAATTACTGAGGCTTGAAGAATTTGTGATCTGGAAAAGTGAAATGCGAACTCAGGAACTGAATTAAATGGCTCAATGAAAACTTCATAAGTCTTTTATACTCAGTATTAAGTGCCTAATATTGGGGTCTCCTCAAATTCTTGGCACTGTCAAAGCGTTGCCAGAGGTCAGTGGTACTCGCTGGCTGATGACACGTGATTTTTGGCTCTGGGGAGATTCCTCTTTCATGGCCATCTCACCTCTTCTCCTCAGTTTTTGATCTGATCTTTTTCTTTCTGTTTTCTAGCATCATCTTGATTTGGAAATGGCCAATATTTTTGTTTGATAACTCTTATTTTGTACACATCTACCCTACAGCAACAAACCTCTTGGCTTTTCTGCTGTAGGCAAAAGGAATATCATCTCTGTAATATGAGGGAACTCCTTGACCTAGTTCTTCTAGCCTCAGACGCTGATATAACTAAAGGAAAGGAAAAAGTGTAAATTATTTTCAATAGTTCCATTTTTGAATGTGAGAAGCTGTATGTTTTTAGCCTTTCATCACCATTTTCTAACATGTCTAATCTCTTCTCCAGCTAGATGAACCCAAGGGGCCAACTAGTAAAAACATATGAGAAAAATAAAAGCAAATCCATGATTTGAAACATAATCTTTATTGCATTATTGGGGTTGACAGAATGTGCCAACACCCCCTCACTCTCAGGCAAAGAGGTCCACATCATATTCCCTGGAAGCTGTGAGTATGTGGTGACCTCACGTGGCAAAGGTAAATCAAGTTTGCAGATGGGATTAAGATTGCTAATCAGACGATCCCACCCCAGGGAGTTTATCTCAGATCATCTGGTTTGTCCCAAAGTAACAAAAAAGTTATTAAAAATGGAAGAGGGTGGCAGAAGTGGAGGTCAGAGTGATTTTATGGGAGAAGGCCTCAAGCTGTTGCTGCTGGCTTTGAAGATGGGAGAAGGGCACTATGAGCCAAAGAATGCAGGTGGCCCCGAGAGGCTGGGAGAGAGAATGAAAAGGAAGCTGCCTTTGGAGTCTCCAGAAGAGCGTGCAGACCTGCCAACACTTGGATTTTATTCCAGTGAGATTCATGTAGGACTTCTCATCTCATGGACTGTCAGATAATCAATTTCTATTATTTAGGCTACTAGGTTTGAGGACATTTGTTATCGAAGCAAAAGGAAACTAATACCACTATTTAATTTAAAAAGTGGCCTGTTAAATCCAAGGTGATGCTCCTCTTTCCCTTCCATTGCCTTTCTGTTTCTCTGCTCCTTCTGCCCTGGCAATTCCTTTAATTGTTCATTGTACGCCCTATAATTAAAATCTATAACAGTGAACAGGAACAAAGACAAAAACTAAAATGTTAGCTGGATTTATTAATTGAAAATAACCCCAGAAAAATAATTTTGAATGGGAAAATGAGCGTGAGTCTCACATTCTTAACTCAATGAGCCATGCTCATCTTTGCTTCCCATTACCAGGAACAGCTGAGAGTTTGACTATTTAAAACAAGCAGCCTTCTCAGAGTTTTGCGCTATTACTGACTCTATTATGACAGATGTGCTATGCCTGCTAAGTCAGTGGGCAGTTAATGTTTTATTTATTTGTAGACTCCTGGGATACATTTTAAGCATAAGAAACATCATTTAGTGCTGTTGTTTCCTCTATTCTGTAGTTTGTGAAGGTCTTAGACAGTGAGATTGCATTCATTGGTGGGAATTAAACATTCAAGAATGTGTATGTCAGAAAACAATTCTGCACAAAGCATGAATAGTAAAATGATCCCAACCAAAAATGTGAGTCAGTTCTGTCAAATAGGACACTAGTGTTAATGTCAACTTCAAAGACAAAGAATTACCACTGAGTAAGAAGATTTTGTTATGTAAGGCAGATTGATCTGGACATTGGCTATAAAAGCAGGAATTATTATGGGTAACCCTTTGTTCCTTTTGAATGTCACAATAAAATAAACATGAGTTCTCAAGGATTCTTTTCATTAACAATAATAAAATGATCAGTGGTAGCAGATTGGGATGGTCATTACTTTAAATCAAGACTGATAGCTCTACATTTTTGTTGGGAATAAAAGTCTAGATTAAAGTTCAGGCCAGATTTCAATAATGATAGAGTGTGTACAGTTGTTACAATAATGGGGGAGAATAGGAAGGGTAGGAAAACATTGTGCAAAGAAATTTGAGAAGGGTTGTTTAAATGTGAAATGAACAAATATATAACTTCAAACATAAATAGGATGAGAAAGAATATTTTGGAAAACCAAATAAACACAGATGATAATCCTTCAAATCCCATACATGTAATTATCAAGGCAAAGGATTGCTACAGAAAGGATTTGTTTATCCAACAAACATTGGTTTTATATCTGTGCTATGCCTAATACCTGATTGGCAATGGGACAGACATCAAGACGAATTTTGATATAGCCTTTGCCCATGAGAATAGTGGTGGAGAATCAGAAATATATGAAAATACTTTCAGTATTAACATTGGAATAAGCGTTTATTTAAAGATAGCCAGTTGCAGCAAGTTAGTTGAGCTGATTATACTGCCATAAGGATCTATTAAATCACAATAGATGAGAACTTTAAAATCATGCTATAAATTAAAAGCAATATAAATTTGGTGTCCTTTCAGATCACACTTCCCAGAACATACCTAACAACTAGAAATATAATATCCTTGAATGCATCACTCATTCAGTAATTACAGGGTCTTGAAGAATTTGTGATGTGAAAAAGTGAAATGCAAACTTTAAAACTGAATTAAGTGGCTCAGTGAAAACTTTATAAGCCTTTTATACTAACTATTAAATGCCTAATATTAAGACCTCCCTGAGATGTTTCACAGAATAATACTAAATATAGGTTGACAGTTATCTAACTGCAGAATTGACAAGATTTTTGATAAATATAGAGACTACTTATTATCTATGAAAGTATAGCCTATAATACTTTTAATACAGAGAAAAACATCTGTTGGTAGGACAGGCCTATTACAAGGTATTGGGGATAGGAAAGAGGAAAGAAAAGCCTACACTCTCTGAAGATAGTAGCCATTCTTAATATTATAAAATAGATACATTTTCTGAGTAAGATGCAAATTATAAACTCTTTTCTTGCTTTTGCATTAAGGATAAAAGAAATTAACATTTAAATGTTATTTCTATAGAAACCTCAATAATTTCTGAATTTAAATGGTTTATTTAAACCTAACAACATTCTTTATTCTTCCATTACTTTTAAACTTGGAATCATAAATCACAATTAAGATTGAAGAGTGCTATGGGGCCTAAGGTGTCTAGAGCAGAGTGCTAATAGACAGATTTGGGGTGCATGGGCTTGACTAGGGTAAGTTAGAGAAAAAGTCATTTATGTTATTTGACATTCTACAAAATATGGTTCTAGAGACAGAAGCACTTTCAATCCTAATTCAAGCCTCATTCAACCCTAATCCTTAACCGACTAATAATGACAGATAAGATAATTGTCATGGGAGAAAGAGGCTTTGTGCAAGCATAATCTGTCCAAAAAAGGAAGCAGTTAGTGTATATATGTTTGTTATGAGTTCTAATTAAAGAAAAAAATTCATAAAATATTAGGAGTTATGAAAGACAAAAGAATGATACATTTATTATGTGTCTATGTAAATAAAGCTTCTATAAGTCCTTGGTTTGAAGTCTCGCCAGAAAAGGCAAAGCCTCAACAAAGATATATTATCTTAACACCACAGGGTGCTAATGATTTTGAAGAGTATGAACTACACTCAAGAATGAGTAAAATATGCTTGATGGAACTCATAGCTATCAAATCCTTAGTCTTTGTGACTCAAGAATTTATTTTAACACTTAGACAAAAAACCAGTCAATTACATCTGTGTCTGTTTTAGTTACTAGAACTCCCAAGTGACTCTACTAATGTATTCCTGATATGTTCACACACAGAGAAAGATTTTTGAAACATCTTCAAAGGAAGATACTCAACACATTGGCTGACCTATCCAGTACAGACTCTTTAATTAGTGTCCAACATTTTTTTTTTTTAGGGCATATCTGTCTTCCCTTAGTCTGAACCTGCTGAGCTATATCATGTCCTTGTCAGGTATAAGTTTGGTTCTAATCTTCCTAAGTCACTTATGAGTATTATAGCCTCACCTCCTACTGCTTGTCCTGAGCCCTCAAGGTTAAACATACTCTGTCATATTCCAGTGACAAATGGAGAATATTCTGTGTTACTTTTAAAGGTAAAAACTTCACTGAAAATGTGGATGCTTCCAGGAGACACATTATACTTAACTTGAAGATTAACCTTACCTTCAACTAAAGAGAGAAATCTGACAATAGGACAACTGCTTTGAAAAGCATGAACTTCTTGACCCTGCAAATATTTAAGGGGAAGTTGGACTACCCTTTGTTTGGGATAGCAAATGGGTCCCAAATTTAGCAGGGAGTTTGACTCCAACATATCTAAACACAGTTTTTTCCTGTAATATCTTACCATCCTACCTCAGTGACTTTAATGGCCACATCTTTATGGAAGCAGGATTGTGTCCTGTTTCTAATGGCTATTTTGAAAATAAATTTGCTTGTTTTAAGTCAATAGCATCAAATGGAGATGGTGAACTAGAAGCAGCCTGGTTGCACTGTTCTCAGGGGGAGGATCAAAAGTTGCAGGAAGATGATAACATATAGATGGCTCTTCTTGGAAAGAACATTGTGAAACTCTAGAGAGGTGATGAAGGACATCCAGAATAAAGGACAAAGCAATGGGACTATTCATTTGAGAATATCAGGTAGGACTTTGGGGAAACCCCATCACAATAGATCTCTGAATTGATCACAAAGCTGCTTGGAGTCTGTGCAGAGACATTGAGCTTGAGAGCAGGTGCACTAGGGATTTGGTGGCTACCAATCTTGGGTTTCTGCAACTGATACATTCTGAGCTCATAGGTACAAGCACAAGGTCCAGATAGACCTTCACTTTGCACTAGCAGCCTTGACATAGCCTGAGCTAGGAGAGAGCAGGAAAAGTAGATGCTACCCCATACAGATGCTACCTGTGACCAGGTACCAACTGCCTCTCCCACCCAAAACATGATATGAGCAGAGGGGTGCCTCAGATGCCACACACACTATCTGAGAAGTCTTGTGGTTTAAAATTAATCTCTGTGCTAGTGGATCAGACCCCTACCTACATAGCTCTGCCCCCATATCCTCATGCTGCTGGAGCCACCACATGCCCAGATGGCTAAACTGCTATAGTTCCTATCCTGTGGTCTGACCCTACATCCCTGCCCACAGAACTCTTGCCCTACCTCAAGGACACAGGTAAGGCTCTAAGGCTCCCACTGTGCCAGGTAAAGGCTCTGCCACAGCTTTACCATAGCTTCTAGAACTTCAGCTCCACTCTCCCAAGGCTCCATTGCTGCCTCCAGGATCACAGAACTACTCTGTGGTCCAGTGCTCCCTCAGGGACTGCCCCTCAATCTGGAGCCAACCTTATACTTAGACCTTGTCCAGGTAAATACCACAGGCTAGACACCAATGACCACTGCCTCGATAGGCTCATCCAGGTGCCACTGTCACCTCTGTGTGGAGACCCTAGGCAGAGCAATGCCATCCTCCATGCAGAGGGTCTGATCCAATCTCTAAATCAAGATTCCAGCAATGATCTGGGGAACAACCCATTGCACTATGAGAAGATCATCTAATACTGGCTGTAACTGTGAAAATAACAGGGAAAGGGACAAAACAGAACAGCTGTACCACTGATGCCAGTGTGCTCACCTCTACCCTGATGGGTGGACATTCCAGAGAAGGACACAAAAGCACCATCTAGGAACTTGTATTTCTTCTCACCAAGAAGTAAAGTTCCCAGCAAAGGAGAACAGGCGCCCTGCAAACCTATCAGCCCTGAGCTAAGAGAATTCAGATAAGGAGAAACCAACAGAAGAACTCTGGATTCATGAAAAAAGAAAACAGGTTGATATTTACAAGAGATCATAATGGAGTTGGAGTAGCAGACCCCAACTAAAAGGAAATTGAAAAAATGTCAGAATTAGAACTCAAAATATTAGAACTCAAAACTCCATAAATAAAATAAATGGAATTGAAGACAAAGTTGAAACCCAACAATAAAAAGCCAAAAAAACCTTTTTTTAGTAAATAAATGAAAAAACGAAAAGGTCACTAAGGAACTGGACAACATAAAGAGGATATAATTGAACTTAAAGAAACGAAAGAGTCATTTAGAGAATTTCAAAATACAGCAGAAAGTCTTTAATAACAGGTTACACCAAGCATAGGAAAAAAAATCTCAGAATGTAAAGGCAAGGCTCTTGGGCTAATCCAGTCATTCAAAGAGGAAGAAAAAAGAATAAAAACAAATGAACAGTCAATTTAGAGAGTAATGGGAGCACATGAAGTGCTCTAGAATACAAATGATAGGTATCCATGAGGGAGAAGAAAAAAGAACAAAAGCATGGGAAGTCTATTCAAATGAATTATTGAGGTAAATTTCCCTGGTATCACCAGAGATTCAGACATCCAGATGCAAGATGGATGAATCTTGCATCTGGATGTCTGCTAATTTGCTATGAAGCTTCCCATCAAACACCAGGAAGATTCATAGCCAATAAGACATCAACAAGACAAATATCAATCAATCAGGCCAAAGGGAGATTGAAGGAGAACATTTTATAAATAGCAAGGAAAAAACAACAACTAACCCATCGGGCTAACAGTAGACTTCTCAGTAGAGAAAATATAAGTCAGAAGGAACTACAGCCTCAGCTTCAGAGGTCTTAAACAGAATGATAGCTAGCCAAGAATCTTGCATACTATAAAACTAAGTTTCATAAATGATGAAGAAACAAGAGACACTTCCAGACAACTGAGGGAATTTGTCACTAGACCTGCCTTGTAGAAAAGACTCAGAATGGCATTATACATTGATCAGCCCAATCTATACCCTCCAGTGTAAAATCATCCGAAAGCCAAAACTCACAGTTCATATGAGACAACAGCATAAAAAGCAATACAGTACTACCAACTTGATGAATAAAGCAGCATCCCACATATCAGTGCCATTGCTCAATATAAACAATCTGAATGCTCTACTCAAAAGATACAGATAGGCTAAATGGGTGAGAAAAAACAACACCAAATATTAGCTATCTCTGGGAAACACACATAACCCACAAGGACTCACATAGACTCAAGGTGAAGAATTGGAATAAAATATATTCTATGCAAATAGAAATCAAAGACACAAACCCAGCCTCAGCGAAAAAAAAAAAAAAAAAAGAAAGAAACCAAAGACAACAGGTGTAGCCATGCTCATATCAGATAAAATTGATTTTAAATCAATAATGAAAAAGCAAGATAAAGATGGTCATTACATCATGGTAAAGGGAACAGTTCAACAAGAAGACACAAGAATCCTAAATGTACATGCATGTAACATAGGAGCTCCCAGATTCAGATAACAAGATCCCACAATGGATCTGGACAGATTGTTGGAGCAGAAAATAAACAGAGAAACTGGCCTTAATGGGATGCTAGAACAAATGGACCTAACAGACATTTCCAAAACATTCTACACCAACACCACTGAATATACATTCTTTTCATCAGCACAAGGAACATCATAGTTTAGGGCATAGAACAAATTTGAAAGAAATTGAAATAATACCATGTATCTTCTCAGACCAAAGTGGAATAAAATTGGAAATCATCTATAGGAGAAATACTCAATTCTACATGTGATCGTAGATATTAAGTAAGCTACTGATGAACAATCCTTGGGTCAATAATGAAATTAAGATGTAAATCAAAAGATTTCTCAAAAGGAACAACAAACAGAAAAAAGTTATCAAAATGTATGGGATTCAGCAAAAGCAGTCTTAACAGGAAAATTCATGGTTTTAAATACCTACATCAAAAAGACAAGAAAATGATACATGAATAACCTAATGTTTCATCTCAAGGAGCTAGAAAGGAAGAGCAAACCAAACTCAAAAGCAGCAGAAAAAAAAGAAATGATAAAAGTCATAGCAGAACTAAATGAAATAGAAACAAATAAAAAAAATTAAAGGATTAACAAAACCAGAAGCAGTACTTTGAAAACATAAATAAAATCAATAGCTCTCTTGCTGGTTTAATCAGAAATAGAAGACAAAGGACACTAATGAGCTCAATCAGAAATGAAAAGAGTGATATTATAACTGGTACCACAGACATATAAATATGCAAATACAAAGGTCTATGATCATCTCAATAAATGCAGAAAAAGCATTCAACAAAACCCAGCGCCCTTTCATGTTGAAGACCCAGAATGTACTAGGCAGAGAAGAAACATACCTCAAAATTATAAAGCCATATATGACAAACCCACAGCCAACATCAAACTGAAAAGGGAAAAGTTGAAATCAATCCTCCTAAGAATTGGAACAAGATGAGGTGCCTACTATCTGCAGGGAGAATGGAGACCGAAAATCCCATTCTTGGCAAGGGAAAATGCCCCATTGGAAAGGGAAAAACAAGGAAATAAGCAGAGCAAGGCAGAATCAAAACAGTTTGCTAGCTTACTTTTAAACTAACGGTTAAATTACTTATCTGGGAAGTTTCTGTTTTACTGGAAGCCTGACCTGTAAAGGATGCAGCTTACAAACACCACGCCTGTGATCTGTAAGCACTCTGGGGATAAATGATGGTAGGAGAACTACACACAAGGCCTGGAAAGAAACATTGACCAGGCTGACCCCTGCCCAGTCAACAGTTAAAGCAAATACCCATTGTGGGGATTTGTATAATGGCCACAGCAGATCAAGGGAACAGCTTGAGCTCTGAGATATGGGCAGTAGAACTTGTACCATAATCATGGAGGGAAACACCTCTGGGAAGATGAGAAAATTCCTCTTTTCCACTGATTCTTCAGAGAAGTGATGCCACTGTGTCTGCTCCACAGAGAAACTAGAGGAGTTTAATGTCCCCCAAGGAATCTGTGCACATGACCACAGGTGGGAGGCTGTCCCCACACCAGGCTCAGGTTCCAGATTTCTTAAGGCTTCCCAAACTCTTAAAGTTAATGATTATAGATAGAATGAAAACTAACATGCTAACTCATAGAAACTGCTGACATTTTTACTTCCTTCCTTAGCTTACCCCCTTGGCTAAATAAGAAAACAGCCTTCAATAAAAGTTGAGTGGAACAAAGACTCAGGGCCACTCACTAAAGTCCCACCTTTGAAAATTCTATTCTGTGTGCTCTGCCTTTTTAATCCTCACCACTTTGAACTTTATTTTTCCCCATTCAACACTGCCAGTTCCACATGACTTAAAAGACCCTGCTCCCAGGGCATTATAAAAGCTATCCACGTAACAACAACATTTGTACCTCCTTAATAGTTTTAAATTAATAAAAATAAAATAGTGGTATCATCACATATTGGAAGAAGGCTTACTGGTAACATTCATAGTGGAAGTAGAATGATTTCATAGGAAGAATTTATAGTTTTTAATTTCTACATTTGATAAAGAATATCTCAGTAGAGAAATAAATGGAAAAGATCTCATTAGATATATTTGATTGAGGGTCCTTTGAGTAATTTGGCAAATAACTCCAGCAAGAAGCAACGAGGTTATTATGGAGAATGTATTTATAATAAACTCATTGTAACTTTGTAGTTACTTTCACCTTTAAAACATTAAAAGACATTTAATATAGATTTATCTTTGCTTACACAGCATCTATAGCTACTAGTCCTAAGTTATGATTAATTGCATCACAGGAAAGTAGGAACTGGGCTTCTTAGCAGTTCAATCTTCCTTCCTTTCTACCCTCTTACTCTTTTGAAATAATAGGAATGTTGCTGACATTTTTTTTAAATGTAGCGACAATGTAATTCAGAGGCTAAATACCCTTGAGGACCAAAAGTTTATTTTTATTCACTGATGAATGATAAAAAGAAAATATAATGATTCAGCAAAATTATCTATATAAAATTAGCACTTTGAATACTAGAAACAATTTCACTTAGTGCAATGTATTATGTTCTATACACCAGGTTACCTTTCTTCCAAAATAAAAATAAAAATAAATAAATAACTAGGTTTCTAGCCTGATTGACTTAAATTTGTGTGTGTGTGTGTGTGTGTATGTATGTGGCAATTAGATTTATTCTAAATCTTAGCTGTTTGGAGTTTATGTTCTCTTATTTATGTGAGAAGCTTTCAATGTTACGCAAAAGAGAAATCTGGATATCAGCACAAGCTTTTTGCTGGCCTAAAAAAAAATCATTTACATTGGTGCCTGTAGAACAGTGGTTACAGTGCTAGCCACATACACTGAAGTTGGTGGGTTCGAACCCAGCCTGGGCCAGCTAACCAACAATGACAACTGTAACAAAAAATAGTTGGACATTGTGGGGGCACCTGTAGTCCCAGCTACTTGGAAGGCTAACATAAGAAAATCACTTGAGCCTAAGAATTTGAGGGTACTATGTGCTGGGATGCCACGAGAATCTACCAAGGGTGACATAGTGAAACTCTTTCTCAAAAAAAAAATCTTTCAATTTTATAAGTGCACATACATGCACTTGCCCAATACCTGCAAGTCTCTGTATGCTCATCACTGTACTTTCGGGGCTGTGGTGCAAAAAGATGCATATTTCATACCTTATAGATAAAATATTTCATAATTTAAAAGGAATAGGCAATAATTTGCTTTACATAACATTTGCTAGAGTAGGAAAAACACATGAAACAACAACAAGAATTCACAGTACATCATAGAGTAGTTTGTTGAGCAGGCAGTGGCCTGTGGGTGGCGTGAGGTTTGCAGTTCATGATGTGGACTCCACCAAGAGAGTGAGTGCAACACAGAGATGAAAGCTGCTTCTGAAACTAGCTGTACAACTAGGCTAATAGCACACTGGGGAACGTGAAATAAATATGAATCAAGAAGGCAATTTGTCCTTCAGGAGGCTAGCAGACATAGCTTGACATCAAAGTAAAATCTGGTTTCAGACTTTTAAAAAGTCGACATAGGAACATTGAATTCATTATGTCTATTTCTAGCACAATTTTACCTGTGTCGTCTATAAGATGAGGTATGAAACCCAGAGCAGCTGACACACTCTGAAGAGATTGCTTAGCCTGTGCTGACCAAATGCAAGGTTAACAAACACCTGCTATCGGATAAGCCAAAGGGGTCCAACTATAGGCAACGTGGGCTTGAGAATTGGAAGACCCTGAAAGTATGTGATGCTGATGCACATGACCTGAAGAGCAGACATTGAAAGGAGACAAATTGTTTTGACAAGAGTCTTGCACCACCCATGCCGATAGAACTTAATGATAACATAGCTCATGATTAACACTGAGTTTAAAATCACGGAGGAAAAAAGCAAAGAAATAGATGTGTTTTCTGCCTTATATTAATAATTCTGGTGGATATTCTAGAAGGGTTACAAAGTAATTTGTTATCTAGAGATACTTTTAAGAGTGGAAGGGGTAGAATTAACTTTGATGGAACAGCATTTGCAAACCAGGACTGTTCCCAGCAAAATCAGTACAACCACTTTGGACAAGCATTTGGCAGTTTCCTACACATATTCTTGCCATACAACCCTGCATTCACATTCCTTGATATACCAAAATGAGTTGAAAACTTATGTCTATACAAAACTCTGCAAATGGATGCTTATAGCAGCCTTATTCATAACTGCAAAAACTTGGAAGCAACCAAGGAGTCCTTCAATAGGCGGATTGATACATAAAATATGGCACATTCTCGCAGTGGAATATTATTCATCAATAAGAAGAGATAGGCTAGTGAGCACCAAAACGACATGCAAATTATTAGTGAAAAAAAGCCAAACTGCAAATGCTACAGACTGCGTGATTTCAACTGCATAACATTTTGAAAAAGGCAAAATTATTAAGACAAATTATAAAGCCCTGGGAGGAGGGAGAGATGAACAGGTGAAGCACTGAGGATTGCTAAGGTAGTCAGCCTGCTCTGGGTGATACTGGAACTTAGATACATGTCCTAATGTATTTGTCAACACTCATGGAAGGTGTTCAGCAGGAGTGAACCCCAATACAGACTGTGAGCTTCAGTTAATGATCGTGTATCTATAAGGGTTCATCAGTGTAAACCATGTACCGCGCTAATGCAAGATGTTAACAACAGTAGAAACTAGGTGCTGGGGGAGAGGGCATGTGGGAGCTCCGTATTTTCCATGTGCTTTTTCTTAGTTTAAACTTAAAACTGCTCTAAATAAGAAGTCAATTACCTTTAGAAAAGGTGGACCACCAAAATCTGGATTGGTATCATGACATGATAACTTGAGAAAACCCAATAATCTGCCAAAGGCCTAAAAAGGCCCAATGTAACTGCTGGGCAGGTGTCTGCATGGAGTAAAAAGCTTGAAAGAAAAAAAAAAACAGATTAGAAAATGTTAAATAAGAAAATCTAATGAAGCAAGCTTGGGAAGCTCCTTCTGGGCCCTTACATCTGTCCAAGAACACGCTTAGCCTTCCTAACAAATCAGTTGCCTCCTCCATCCCTTGGCACTGCTGCTTGGGCAGTTTTCAAGAATGTAGTGTGTCTCCGCCTTCAGGGGCAAAATAAAAAAAGACAACATCTGGCACAATTCCTGGGAAGCATTAGTATGAAGTGAAAAGGCAAAGATGTAGATGGGTCTAAGCTGTGGAAATGGGAGCAATGGCAGGTCTTGTCTCCTAAGGTGACTGTGAGTAATAAAGGACCACAGTGTCCTTAGCATGGTGCCCGGTGACTCAGTGTGCCCTCCTCACTGCCTGCTAACCATTAGCAACAGCAAAAATGCCCCTTTCTCTCATGATTTGAGGACAGACCAATGTTAGGATAAAGCAAGGCATTCAAGGACAAGTTCAAATTGTACAGGTTCTGTAAAAAAGACTGCAGCTGAAAACCAAAGGGCACACTTGAAACATTCACGGAAACACAGTTGTTGGAACTATATAAATAAGTATTTTTGTGCACATTGGCACATATGGCCTGAAACCGCTTCATTTTACCTTTAAACGTGAAATATTAAAAGGAATGTGTGTGGGGGTATGTGCGTGTTAAAGGAAAAGAAAATTTCTCAGCGGAGCTCTTCCATTTTGTTCTTGTTTTTCAGTTCTCTTTTTCCCTAGCGTGAACTTTCTTTCCTTTGAGAATTTCAAACTAACGTATTTCAAGATACAAGGAAATAAAGGTAAATGGGAAAGTGAGTAGATTTTAAATCATAAAATTATTATGGTTAGAAAGGAACATATTTTTTATTATCTTTATCATTAATAACAAATATTCTGACACCTAATCAACATTGACATCAGAATATTTTGATTAATTTAAATGTATGTTCCTGACATGTTTCCACAAATGCGGGGAAAAGAGCGTGCTGCACATTATGATGCATTACCGTGCTTTAGAGCAATTTGTCTCATGGCATCCAATAAATGACTTACATTCGCATAAAACAAGTTAGTACACTATTAAGTACCATAAATCATTATATTTGGGAGTTGGTGTAGATGAGAAACATTAATGGAGCTTGAATTTGTTTCAGGTGTTTGGAACTCATTACATTCACTCACCACTGCGCATTAAACAGATAAAGAAATAACGTTCCAAGTAGGCAAATGCATTAACCATCTCCTTTCCATGCACAACACAGTGAGCGCGAAGCTGGTGCTAAAATAAGGGCACAGTTAGGTGCCTGCAGCTCGCTGGATCTCCAGGAAGAGGGTGCCAGGATGGCTCTCCCAGGTATTTACAGCCCCATCTGTTCTGAATTGTCAGTGCCTATCCTGCACTCCACATTAAATATCTTCAATGTCAGCCTGACATAAGGTTACAGATTGCTAAATTCGGAGAACAACTTGGTCTGAGGAATTAAAAGAGTCAACTACTTAAAGTAGATTTTGTTTATATCAATCATGGGGCTTGCTTGGCAGGGAGGGGAGACTGGACAGAACAGTCTACAGGGTTTGGGAAGCTGCCATCAGAGGGACTGACCCTAAATAAAGGGAAGCAACTTTCCCTAATCTGAACATCTTAGTTGACCATAGTATGACTTGAAAAGGAAGAAATAAATCTTACTTGACTTTCATCAGCTTTTCTGCTAATATTCTCTTTTCTGGTCTAAGTTTCCCCTAACCTATGGCAGCTTCTTAGCCTGATATGGCCTTACTATTTTTGAGGAGAAATGTCCCCTTATTTTAGAGACTGCTTCTGTTGTTTTTCATAACCACGTATTGTGGTAGGAATGCCACAAAAGTGATGTTGTGCCCCTCGCAGTGCATCCCATCAGGAAGTAGATATGTCCATGTCCATGTCTTAGTACTGGGGATACGAACTCTGATCATTAGTTAAGATTCTCTAATTCCAGGCTTTCCACACTAAGTTGAAGTTTATCTATCTGCCAGGGATGATGTGGAAGGAATGCCTGTGCTGCCTTCTGTCAGGAGAGCCTTCTGATTGCTGGTAGACTTTCTGCGACATGGCTTGAAGACTCTTTGGAATGTCATCTCCACAGCCTTAATAAAAGAACAAAATTCTCCCTTTTTAAATCATTCTTCTAAAGGCCATTTTTTAAATTTCTTTATTTAGTTTATTCTGATAGTGAGAAGAATCTTCAAAAGCACCTATTAGAATATAAAAATCAGGAATAGAAAACAGGAAAGGGAAGCATAGTGATGCCTGGGACTTGTCATATTACTGCAGACAGAGAATAGAAAGGTTGTGCAAACATCTGGGAAAGTTAGTGTGAGTAACAGGATCAGCCTCCCAACAGAGGCAGCAGAGCTGGTATTGATATCCTTATAACACAGGGGTGAAAAGCCTCCCAAGTCTACTGAGTACAGTGTCACCGAATGCCAGTTCATCAATTCGCGGAGTTTTCCCTGTTGCAGCTGAGTTGACATTGTTTAACAACTTTCTGTGGTTACGGGCACTACAATCTTTAATGATGTCATACTGTGACTACATGTACCACTATGACACACAAATAGGACAAGATGGCAGTTCCCTTGAAAGTCTTAAAAGCCACACAAACATATTAAGTTGGGAATTTTGTTGCCTATTTTTTTCCAACTAAAATAAAACACTGAGGCCGGGTGTGATGGCCCAGGCCTGTAATCCTAGCACTCTGGGAGGTCGAGGCAGGTACTTCTTCTCTATCAAAAATTGAAAAACAACCCAGGCATGCTGGCACTCCCTGTAGTCTCAGCTACTCAGGAGGCTGAGGCAAGAGGATTGCTCAAGCCCAAGAATTTGAGGTTGCTATGAGCTATGATGCTATAGCACTCTATACAGGGCAACAGAGTGTCTTCTCCTAAAAAAAAAAGCAAATAAATAAATTTTAAAAATAAACAAATAAATAAAACACTGGACAGGAGGCACCAAAAAAACCAACATAAAAATGGAAGAAAATAACAACCAAAGAACCCCAGCATTATTTTGAAAAAACAAATTATACCGCAAGGAAAAGCTTGCATAAAATAAAAAAAGAATCATTATTGCCACTCTGATGGTATCCTTAAGGTCTAAGTTTAATTTGTTCTTTGTGTGTGTCTTTGTAGTTGTGTGGGGAACGTGTGGATAAATATAACAAATAGTTTCAAACAATAGCTCACCTCTGTTGGATTTTGAATTGTGAGTAGCTGAATGCCAGTAATTTTTTCTATTAATTGGAAAAGACAATGAAAGTTGCAGGCATATCTTTGTCTAAGATTTTAATAAGGCATTGAAAACTATAATTTAGCAAATTATAGTTCTTTGTCTCGTTGTCTGAAAACGGGATTGTAATTCCTATTGAAACTCTCTCATCAGCAGCATTTGCTTTACTAACTATTCAAGGAGCTCCTCACAGCGGGAACTTTGTAGGCTGCAAGAATAAGGTGTTGTCAGATGTGAAATGAAACCTTCTTTGCCCAGAGCACCTTTCCATTTTTAGAAATCATAGAGTGTAAGCCTCTTCCTTTATAGATGATAAAACAGAAGGCCATTGAGATTGAACATTTTTCTCTGAGGACATACATGTAGTGAGAGAAGAGAAAATATAAGAAATACTTATTTGGTGCTACCTCTTAAATTTCATTAGGAGCTGCCTCTTAAATGCTTCTTCTCAGTCAAGTGTTATGTCATTTTGTCTCCACAAAAGTCCTGGCTTGGCACCCCTCGCACAATGGTTACGGCGCCAGCCACAGACACCAAGGCTGATGAGTTTGAAACCGGCCTGGGACTGCTAAATAACAATGACAACTGCAGAAAAACAATAGGCAGGAATTGTGGTAGGCACCTATAGTCCCAGCTAGTTGGGAGGTTGATGCAAGAGAATCTCTTAAGCCCAAGAGTTGGAGGTTGTTGTGAGCTGTGATGCCACAGTACTTTACCCAGGGTGACATAGTGAGACTCAGTCTCAAAAAAAAATTCCTGTGCTAGTTTAATGTACCTATTTTATGGATATGAAACTAAGGATTAATGAGTTAAAATAACTCATTCATTAATACAATGGATAAGTTTCTGAGCCAAGTTTCCAGCTGACCCTTTGTCACCAAATATTATGTTGTCATATGTGGTGCTGAAATGAAGTTTATTATTCTATATAATATATTCTCCAACAAAAAAATGCAGTGGCCTATTTCATTAAAATATGCATTTCAGCTCTATAGAAAAACTATTTTGACCATTTATCAGGCAAAGAAAAAATATTTTATTTCTTTAAAGGTTTCTAAGACTCTTCCCCTAAATAGAATCTTTATTTTTTAATTTTTCCCTATACTAATCTTAATTTTAATTTCTTCTCTATATTTTTAAGAGTTTGGTGGACAGATTTTTCAGTAATAATTTTCAAGATTTTAATAACCTCTGTGCTATTAAATGCTTTCACAAAATACATCATGCTTGACAGAAATTATCTCAGAAGCTCTGATGACAGGGGAGGGTGGGGGATGGAGTAATGGAAGGCTCTGACAGAGGTAACTGCCTGAGAAGGAGTACAGCTCGCTGCGCTGAGATTAGAGATAAATTAATCCCTGGGTTCCTACAGGCCTGGGTTTAAGGAGTAAAGATAAATTCAGCCATCTAATGAAGTGATTTTGCAGTGGAAGGCAAACTGCAAGCCATGATTCACCTGCGCCGCTTTTGAATGCCTGATTTTATGAAGAACTTAACGTAGATGACAGATTGGTCATTAAATGAAAAACCAGAGGCTGTGATTATTGGAGGGAATGAGAGTAACATATGGTGGAAACTATAGCTTCTTTAATTATTTATACCATGTTTAATCATTGATGCATATGTAGGTTCACAGTCCCTTAGCTTTGTGCCTTTGTGACTATCTCCAAGCCTCCAATCATGCAATAGATCAAATCAATGCATCCTGAGCCATAAATGGTGACAGTACTTCCTATTTCTGATCAAGTTCAGCTCATGTTTGAATAATCTTTGCCCCAATCCTGGGACCTGTCTGAATTATAGAAACAGTCTCTGTTGAGAAATAGGTAAACACAAGCTGATTACGCGAGTGATTGGAATTTTGGAAGATTATAATTGTGCATTGAAAACACAGGAAGTCATTAAGTAATCTACTGTGACAATAAGATTATTTACAATTTAAAGTCTAAAAGACATGAGTGGAATAAAGATCAGATTATTTATATAATTGAATCATGAAACCTCTTATTAACAGTGTGAACGTACACGTACTGAAGGCCAGAGGGATCTTTTAGTGGCCTCCCACCTTTGAGCGTCCATCTTCTTCCAGTCCTGAGGACAGTGACTAGTATCTTCGAAAAAGGAGGAGCTTATACCTCCCTGTTCTGCCCCACATTACTCTAAACACTGTTTCCATTCATAAGTGGGTGGCCAGGGTTAAATTCATTTTATATAAAAATTGTATATACATATATTCCACATAATCTGTATCACCCGTAGAAGGAAATATGGATTAAAGCAAATGAGTCCCACGTGCTTTTTGGGTTTACATGTCCCTTTCTAATATTCCCTCCTTTCTTTCTTGTTCTTTTTTTTTTTTTTTAAAAAAAACAAACTTCTTTAACTTTCTTTTCTGATTAATTCACTCCTTTCAGTGGCTATCTATTGCATATCAACACAGCTCATCTAAAACGAATTTGTTGCAAATCAATATAGATCATCTAAAACAAAGACTTATTAAGCTTTATGAATATTCTCAAATTACATATTATAAGCATGCATACCATCAAATACAAACACACAAAAAAGGTCAAAGACCAGATTTTGAAATATGGGTATGTATTCATCATGGAGGAGCAGAGAGAAACTCCACAATCATATACACCAGCATGGCTGACCACCCAAGGGACGGTAACACACTGGTCAACATACAGAGGTGGGCAACATAAGGAAGTAGGCCTATTCTTCCGATACATACTTTCTTGTACAGCCTTTATTAGAGAATGTCATAAGAAATCTTACATACTCAAAACACAGTAAAGTAATACATATCTATCATACAAAGAACAACATATTTACTGTTTAATCAATCTTTCTGAAAAAAGAGTCAGTCTTGGTCTGTTTCTTATTCTTATGACAGATGTCAGTGGAGAAAGCATCTCAACACTGGCTAGCTGCACCACTCAACATTCACGGGCATCTTTTCTGCAGCAAATTAATTCAACTGCGTTATCAGACTCCTGACATCTTCTATCTTCTGGAGTCTCTGCAATTTCTGTGTCATTCTCACATGCTTCTTCTACTTCCTTGGCTGTTTCATGCACTTTTGTCCCCCTTCTAGCTTCAAGGTGCTGCCCGCATTCCTGAGGTCATAACTGTACTTCACTCAACCTTTGTTGCAGCCATCATAGCTCCATCTCTGAGTAACCTTCACTCTGACTTTCCTGTACCCCTCTTAAAATTATCCCAGGTTTTGTCTGGGATAATAAAGGAAAGTCTTTGCATCTCAAAGTTCTTAACCTAATAACCTTTGCAATGTCCCTTTTGATAGCACACTTAACATACTCTGGGGACTAGGATGTAAATATCTTTGGGAGGCCATTATTCTGCCTACAACAATAACTATCATCATACTAGTCACTTAACTGAATCGAAAGAAAGAATAAGACATGAGTTTCCTTCACAAATAGTTGTCAACATGGATTCTTCTGTTGTTTTTGTTAACTCATGATATATAGTTCAAGTAATCTGCCCACCTCAGATTACTGAAGAGGCTGAATCCTCAGCCTCTCAGAGTGCTAGGATTACATACATGAGCCACCATGCCTGGCCCAAGATTTGTAGTTTTATAACATGTTCTGCCAAGTTCTCAAAAACTCTTTTAATGTTATGTTCCACATACCATTTACTTGGGAAGATGCTTAGGTGAATTTATATCTTTGAATTATATCTTGCCTCAAAAGTACAAAAACTTCAGTTTAAATGTTCATTCTAAGTTGCTTTAACAGGCCAACCTTTAAAAATTATAAAATGACAGCAAGCAGAATTATTTTAAGAATAATTTAATTTTATATTAATTATAATAGGATAAGTTGTTTTAACAAAGATTCTGAAGATTCTGAAACTGAATTTTTGTTAGAGGTTGATACCTCTTTTTAATGAACTTGTACACTTACAGAAAATAATATTAAGAATCTTTTAGGTCTCGGTGTGTAACACACCTTTTGCCAGCAAGACAGAATTATAAGAGGGACTTTACCTAAAAAATGCAATCAGTGTAACCTGGTTTCTTGTACTATCCCTGAATCCCCAACAATAAAAAAATTTTTTAAAAAGAATCTTTTAGACTCTTTTTCTATTAACAAATACCCTCTGAACCAAATTGTCCCTTTTTTTTTTAAACAGAGCCTCAAACTGTCTCCCTGGGTAGAGTGCCGTAGCATCACAGCTCATAGCAACCTCCAACTCCTGGGCTCAAGCAATTTTCCTGCCTCCAGCTCCCAAGTAGCTGGGACTACAGGTGCCTGCCACAATGCCAGGCTATTTTTTGGTTGCAGCCATCATTGTTGTTTGGCAGGCCCAGGCTAGATTCGAACCTGCCAACTCAGGTGTATGTGGCTGGTGCCTTAGCCACTTGAGCCACAGGCGCCAAGTCCCAAATTGTCCTTAAGTTAACATTTTGTAATTAATAAAAATTTATATTTCTTCTAAGATTCCTAAAAATGTTTTAGACAAAAATGCAAACATATACACTCATACATACATAGATACATATGTATGTAATAATGCAAATCTATATTTATATAGTATTTCATACTTTTAAAAATTCTACAAACTCTCATTTAACCCCAATAATTTTATAAGTATTTTCAATGACGTGCCAATTGCTGAAGAGCTTCCTTCTACAGCCACATTAAAATGCAGTTCATTGTTCCTAATTGCTGCGATGATTTGCTAATTGCAAAAGATTATCCTTCTTTGAAATATTTTCTGCTCTTTCTTTAAATGTAATAAATATCAAATTCTTTGCCCCATGTTACCAATATCTCAATTGAGAATCTCCATGAGTGTTATAAAGTAGCTAGTATCATTTTGCATAATGTATGCAAATAAACATGATCTCATTATTTCATAATGAAACACTTTAATAATATAAAGTGTTTATAAGAGGAAGAAGAAACGATCTAGAGAACCTAAGGGTTATGTTGTATATAATGACTATGGCATAGGGTGAATATAATTTCAAATTTGATTGAACTAGAGTTCTTGCCACAAGCTTAAGACTTTAACAAAAAGTTCATTTGGAGAATGCAATTTAATTCCTCATTGATTTCTCTTTTTCTTTTCCCTTTTTTCTTCTTATATTTGGAAAGAGAATTTTGTAAACATTTCTGATGCTTATTTACCAAAACTGATTCTAACATATGTGTCTGCTGTGGATTAAAAAAGTTTCAAATGTACAGAGTCCAACACTAGGAAAATACAAGTATATAACAAAACACCTCAGAATATTTAAAGCAGCATATTAAATATACTAAATGAACTTCAGTTTTCAAGTCAAAGGGTGATTTTCACATGTATTATATTTTCATAATTGTTTTATGGATACTAAATGGCAAACCACACACCATGCTGAATAGGAGAAATCTCACATTTAAACAAGAAACTCTCATTAATGCTTCATTTTCTTACTATTGCATTTAAGTAGCTACAGCTCATCCAAATGAGAATATGTTGTTATATTCCATAATTTGTATGGATGGCTTTTCTACATTAGGCTACTTCTTTTGTCAATTATCTTGGGTAAATCTTCAAAATGATTACACTACATTCAACAGAGATTTGAATAAAAACTATTACTTTTCTCAATTTACAAAGATTTAAAAAATGACATTGTAAATATCTGTGTTGAGTGTACCCCAATCCCTGAACGTCCAACGGACAGATATTATAAAAGTACAAACAAAACGGGTTACACATGTGGAATAAAAGAAAGGAAAAGAAAAGCCTTAAACCAGGAATTAGCAAGCAGTTGCATGCTTATTTATTTATCTATTTATTTTTTGCCCAAGGCTGGGTTTGAACCCACCACCTCCAGCATATGGGGCCAGTGCCCTACTCCTTGAGCCACAGGCACCACCCAACAGTTGCATTCTTGAAAGACTACCAGTCTTGACATAACCTCTTAAGTATAACTTCATATCCCTTATTCTCATAAAGCCAATTAGAGTTATTTGGTGTTCACGAAGGGTAGGAAAAGTGAGAACAAATATTAGCAAAATAATTTTTAAAAATTTTCTGTATCAGTGATGTTTTCTATGAAGGCTAATTATCCATTAACAAGAGTGTAGGACTGTGTATCTTCCTAATAACTGTCATTGGGTGAAAAAAAAGTAATACAGTATGAAGTTTGCTTCCCTGTGCAAAACTTCAGATGACTTATTAATTCTTTATACAACTCAACTATAATCTCTCTTATGTAGGGACCTTAATGAGTATTTTAAATTCTAGTAATCCCAGTTGAAGAAGTAGTTGCTGTTAATTGGCAACTGAAGTATAAATATGGTCCTAGTTAATAATGTTGCTAATCCTGTTTCCTGCATTTGATTAAATGTCCTCTTTGGCTAATAGATATTTTTATATGCAACATTATAGCCCACCAGTAGCACTGATGCATGGTCATCCTCTACCACAAAATATTCCAGACTCTACTCTTAGTGCTTTAAATATATTATCTGTAATCTTCCTAAGATCCCTGTCATGTAGCTGATTAAGTGTCATTTAGCTAGAGAAGTAAATGCCAGGTTTTAGGATGGAACCCGCATCACCGTGGTTCTGATGCTTTCCTTTTTTCCATTTCACCATCATTACAGATAAGTTCTCACTGAGCCCTGGCTAAAAGCAACACTGCTTGTTAGAGGTTTGAGGTGCAAAGAGTGGTTAGAAATTGTGCCTGCCTCTGAGGAATTTACAATCCAGTTGTGGAAACAGGGCACGTACATAAAGAAACATCAGCATAAGAGGGCATATCTGAATTGTTTTTGTGTGAGTGAAAAGAGGTCGAGTCCACACTGCAACAGATCATAGAGGGAATTAATGAGAGGACGCTGCATTCACACCGCATGACACGGTTGCTGCACGACATCTGTCTGGACTGTATAGGTTGGGGGGAAATTACATGCTTAGCAGTAAACAGCAGGCTAAATGAGCTGCCTAAACTCAGACCCTCCATCGATGGTTTCTTACCTTTCGGCCGTACTCAGCTGGGCCACCAGGTCTCTTAGGAGCCTCAAACACACTTCTCAGCTCATCCAGGGCGATGGAGAAGCGCTCGATCCTGCGGCGGCCACTGAGGGACCCCTCCTTCAGCACTTCAGGGGGGCCGTATTCCCTGGAGGTGTCCCTCTTTTCCTCCGGACACTTCTTTTCAGTCTTTGAGCTCAACATCTCATCTCCGGTGCCGCAGGGCGGAGTTGAGGAATCTGGAGGTTCAGGTGTTGACAACGTCTCTCCTTCAGGCTCGAGCAATTTGCTGTCCCGAGGCTGGAGAAGGGGAACACGACTGAGCCTGGGACAACACTCCCTTTTCTGGTAATCGCTGGATTCCCACTTCTGCCTCAGGAGGTTCAGGGAGCCCTTTTGCATTGGGAACACGGACGGTTCCGGGTTGTCCTGCAATATCAAAAGTTCTTTCATCAAAGATGCCCTGAGGTGTCTGTGTCATTTTCAAAACACCCTACATAGGAGTACCAGCTTTTCGGTTCGTGCCTCAGTGCAGAAATCCAGCTTTGCTACATAATTTCTGGCTCTGAATTTCATCTCACAAATTTAAATCAGTTAAACCAGAATTAGACAGATTAGAATTTGACGAGTTTGTATAGACATGGCTGTTTAAATATAAAGAGACAAAGTTAAGAAAACATGATTTTCTTAGCTTTTCCTTGTATCTAAAATCAGCCAACAATTATTTATAATAAAAACTTAGACAATGTTAATTTACTTTTTATTTTTATTTTAGTTTTTGGCCAGGGCTGGGTTTGAACCCACCACCTCTGGCAAATTGGGCTGGTGCCTTACTCTTTTGAGCCACAGGCTCTGCCCTAATTTATTTTTTAGTAAATTCTGAAAAAAAGGGCAATCTAACAAGTCTAACAAGAAATCAAAATGGTTCTTTTGTTGCCTAAAACTGTTCAAAAATGCCTTTCAAATTATTGGTTTCAGGAAATGTCTTACTGCAGATGGAATAGACTAATAGCTAAGAATTATTAACTTTTTGCTGTCAGGCAGATACTCTGATAATGATTTTATTTTATTTTATTTTATTTTGCGGTTTTTGGCCAGGGCTGGGTTTGAACTCGCCACCTCCAGCATATGGGACCAGTGCCCTACCCTTTAGAGTCACAGGCGCCACCCCAATAATGATTCTACTTTTATGATGACTTTGAATATATACCTCATTTTAATTTAACATTATCACAATGAGTTAGTTGGTACTGTTATTACCTTTTTGTGATTAAGAAAATTAAGTAGAAACCTGCCCAGGGTTCTGAGTGACAAAGCCTATATTCGAAATATACCTGTATAACTCTGAATCTTCCCTCTTAACCACTGGAATTCAATTTCTTTTTTTTTTTTTTTTTTTTTTTTTGAGACAGAGCCTCAAGCTGTCGCCCTGGGCAGAGTGCCATGGCATTACACCTCACAGCAACCTCCAACTCCTGGGCTCAAGCGAGTCTCCTGCCTCTGCCTCCCAAGTAGCTGGGGCCACAGGCGCCCGCCACAACGCCAGGCTATTTTTTGGTTGTAGCCGTCATTGTTTGGCTGGTCCAGGCTGGGGATTTGAACCCTTACGTGTACGTGGCTGGCGCCTTAGCCGGTTGAGCTATAGGCGCCAAGCCGGAATTCAATTTCTTTTTGGTACATTAAGTTTGTAATTCTTATCTCATTGTGAAAATGACTGGGATTTTCTCTTTGTTTTAGAGTTTTGTGGTGAGTATGAAAAAAGTCAAATGGCACAAAATATTCACTAGAAATATACACATACACACAAACACACATGCAGACACATACATCATGGGCAACCAGAGTTATACGCTAGCATGAGTATTTGCCAAAGAAATAACTACTTTCCGTGTTAACCCAGAGATTCTGGATTGTAAATATTTGGAGCTTCAAAAAGTAAATTTTTCTTTTGGACAGATATGTGTTTTCTTGGAAAAGTACAAGCACAGTGGATATGGTAAAGGATGTCTCTTTGATGAAGGTTTAGAAGTATCTCAGAAGGTCACCTAAATAGTCCCAGACTTTCTGGACTGCCAGCTAAATTATGAATAATGGTTTGTGCACTGGGACTCAGTGCACACATTAGGTTCATAAATATATATTAAAATGTTTTTATTTTCATTAAATAATACTTTCCCTTAAATGCCAGGTAGTATTTTCTATTATCATCACCTTTACTTTTAAAGAAAAATGTTTGATGGATTGGTTTAATGGTATGTAAATAATGCGTGAATGGTTCATGAGCTACTGGATGGTGCTATACTTACAGTAGGGGTTCAATCCAAGCTTGGGTTTTACTTATAATGTGACCTTGAAAATGCTTCATTGGTAAAATATACATCATGTCTTTAATTTGAGGAGTAAATTAGATAGTGAGTATAAAACTTCCAGTGTGTATTCAACCCCCCACCTGGATTGTTAATTCCATTCTCACCTCTATCTCTAGCTAGAACAACGTAATTTTAATCTCTCAGACAGTGATACTACGTATGGCCTCCTAGATACAAGTGCTTGGGAGAAGAAAGAGGGTATTCAAAGATGCAAATCCATAGACTAACCTGACAAGAAAATCTAGCTTTAAGAATATTGCTAATTAATAACTTCGTATTAATCACTTATTATTATTATAGAAAGTCTCCATAAAACAGTAGCACCAAGCAAGACTGGAATATCAGTTTGAAAAACTGGTCAGCATATGTTGAGAATTTAACCAACATATGCTATTAATGTCTACGTCTCATGTGTAAATGACTACAGAAAAGACCTTATTAACACAGGAGTGGTTAAGACACTGTCACAGCTGGCAGCAGTGACCTCATGAGTTTATTTAATGATGGAATTCTTTCTGAGCCAATCCCTCAAAGTTAGGAAAAGAAAGCGGAGAGGAAGCAAAACTAACAAGTCAGGGAGGGGAAAAGCCACTTTCTCCTATAGAAAAGGGAATCCTCGTATTTAAAACTAATTTGGAGCATCTTCTACTGGAGCTGGATGGAATGAACACATTTCTCTCACTTTCTCCTAAAAATACAGCAACCCCCCACCCTGGAAATTATGTATAATACGAACAGAAGAGAACTTTGAAAGGAACAGAGAAATTAAACTGTCTAGGGACTTTTGGACTTGAGGATTAATATGAGTGTGAATTCCCTGGGTTTTCCTTTTGCTGGGAAGCCAGTAACCCAGAAACCACAATGGGTGCCGACAAAGAATATTCTTGAGAAAAAGATTGCTTTCTCTTGTAGCCAAGGAAGTTAGAAAGGGCAACCTAGAATGGCAGAAAACTTTCAGACAATTGCCACACTCAAAGCAAATACCACAGCCAAGGCTAAGTGGTGAGTCTAAGCTTCTGACGTCTGATGTGCATTGTTTGCATTTGTTAGGTAGAGTCAAAGTTGTAGTTGTGCCCCTTACCCATGATGTGTGGCATGTACCCTTATATCGTGCCTATTGAGATGCACCAATCCTTCTACCTTTTCCCCCCTTCCACCCCAATTGAGTTTAATCATGCATTCCTCTTGTGTGAGTGAATACTAGTTTCATATTAGCATTGACTACAATGGATACTTGCTTTTCCATTCTTGTGATACTTTACTAAGTACAATGTTCCTCAACTCCATCCATATTAATACAAAAGATATAAATCTCCATCTTTTTATGATTGAATAGTATTCTACACTATACATATACCACAGTTTATTAATCCATTCATGGATTGACGGGCACTTGGATTGTTTCCACATTTCAGCAATGGTAAATTGAGCTGTGATAAACATTCTACTGCATATGTCCTTATGGTAAAATGATTTTTTTTTCTCTGGGTAGATTCCTAATAATGGGATTGTGGAAACAAATGGAAGTTCTATTTTCAAGTTATTTGATTCTCCATAGTTCCCTCCAAAGAGGCTATATTAATTTGTAATTCCATGAACAGTGTAGAAGAGTTCCCTTCTCTCTACACCCTCACTAGCATCTGCAGCTTTAGGACTTTATAATGTGGATTCTTTTCACTGGGGTTAGATGATATCTCAAAGTGGTTTTGATTTGCAGGAACTAGAATTTTTTCTCCCCTGATGGTCATAAGGCTATTCTGGAGCATGTGAGTAGAGGCCATGTAAGAACCCTGTCTAGTAGTATCAAGACATTTCTCTTTATCCAATTCACATCAGAGGACAGAGTTGGTAGCTTCAACTTTTGCCTTCATACATTGGTAGTGAGGACTCCCTTCTGCCAGTGGTGTTAGTGGAGGCATATTGAAATCCCTAAAAAGGGGCCTTTCCCCTTCCCAGCTAGTCAGGGTGATGTCATCAGATGAATAGTGAGGAGCCTAATATCCCAGCTCCACCTAGCAGTAAGTAAGCATCCTTCTCCAAGGAGCTGAAGGAAGCCAACTGGGGACACTGGGCTTCCACACCAATGTAGCAGTAACTAATCAACTCCTCCCTTTATCTTCAGAGAGATTTAAGTAGGATTCAGAGTAGTATATCATAGTTGGACAAATACCCAGAATACAATTAAGAATCACTCATATAAAAACCTAGGGAAATCTAAACCTGCCGGGAAAAAAAATCAACAGATACTAACGCTGACATGACAGATGCCACAGTCATCTGACAAGGATTTTAAAGTAGCCATCATAAAATTGCTTTAGTGAGGAAATATGGCCATGCTTGAAAAACTTGAAAAATAGAAGGGCTTAGCAAAGAAAGAGAGAATAGAAAGAAGAAACAAATGGACATTTCAGAATTGAGGTAGACATTT
Organism: Otolemur garnettii; assembly: GCF_000181295.1. Taxonomy (NCBI): domain Eukaryota; kingdom Metazoa; phylum Chordata; class Mammalia; order Primates; family Galagidae; genus Otolemur; species Otolemur garnettii. The sequence goes on along the minus strand of NW_003852485.1, from coordinate 5,855,165 downwards.
AAAAACATAATGGTCTCAGCAGAATGGGAATAGACAGAAAGAATGGACCAGTGAACCTGAAGATAGAATTATAGAAATTACTCAGTCTGAACAACACAGAGAAAATAAAGGGAAGAAAAGCATAATAGAAACTAAGGGACAAGTCAGACTACAAAAAGATCTAAAATTCACATCTTTGGAGTTCCAGAAAAAGAAGAAATAAATGGTGAGGGTGAAAAAACATTCAGAGAAATCATAGCTGAAATCTTTCCAAATTTGGCAAAAGATATAAATCTATAGATCCAAGAAACTGAATTAAACCCTAAGACATTTATAATCTAATTTTAGAAAACTAAAATAAAACAAAAAATATCTTGAAAGCAATGAAAAAGAAATGACACTTTACCTACGGAGGAAGAACAATTTGAATGATGGTAAATTTCTCATCGGAAACAATGAATACTAGAAGATTATGGGCTCGGCACCTGTGGTTCAAGTGGCTAAGGCGCCAGCTACGTACACCTAAGGTGGCGGGTTCAAATCCAACCCGGGCTCGCCAAACAACAATGATGGCTGCAACCGAAAAAAATAGCCAGGCATTGTGGCTGGTGCCTGAGGTCCCAGCAACTTGGGAGGCAGAGGCAGGAGACTCGCTTGAGCCCAGGAGTTGGAGGTTGCTGTGAGCTATGCCATGGCACTCTACCCAGGGGAAAGCTTGAAGCTCTGTCTCAAAAAAAAAAAAAAAGAAGATTGTGGCACAATATTTGAACAAAACCATCTTTCAGGAGTAAAGAAAAAAAATAAAGATATTCTCAGATAAAGGAAAACTAAAAGGATTTGTTGCTAGCAAACCTATCCTAAAATGATGGCTGAGGGATATTCTTTAATTACAAAGGAAATAATAAAAGTATCTTGTATCTCTGGAAGGAAGAAAGACAGAAAGAGTAAATTCATGGATGAATTTACTGCACTGCATGTTCTTTCTCCTCTTACATTTTCTGAATTATAGTTGATGGTTGAAACAAGAAGTATAATGTTGTCAATGTTGTCTGGTATGGCTGTCAATATATGTAAGGTTATTTAACACAATTATATTATAAACTAGGGAGGGAAAAAGGATAAAAGAGGTAAGATTTCTATACTTCATTAGAACTGGAAAAAGTCTAACACTAATAGACTGTGAGATGTATATAATGTGATACTTAGAGAAACCACTAGGAAAAAAAAAAACTATTATATGTGAGAATTGTGAAAAAATGCTATAGATAAAATATGTTCTAAAAAATAATCAAGTAACTCACAGATAGATATGAAAAATGAAAGAGAGAAATATACACAGAATATAAAATCAGTGTCCACAAATCATTGGCCTTTGTATATACCAACAACAGCCAAGATGAGAAGCAAATCAAGGACACAATTCCCCACATTTCCCTTTCAGTTTCAAAGAAAATGAAATACTTAGGCATATACCTAACAAAAAAGGTGAAGGAACTTTATGAAGACTATTATCACCCTCAAAAAAGAAATTGCAGAAGAAATTAACACATGGAAGAATATACCATACTCATGGCTGGGAAGAATCACCATTGTCAAAATGCCTATTCTACTCAAAGCAATCTGCAGATTCACCCTTGTCAAAATGCCTATTCTACCCAATGCAATCCCCATTAAAATACCAACATCACATCTTGAAGAATTGAAAAAAAATAGTGGTTCATTTTGTATGGAACCAGAAAAAATATATAGCCAAGGCTATTCTTAGTAATAAAAACAAAGTTAGAGGCATTACCCTACCAGACTTCAGGCTGTGCTACAAGTACATGTAATCAAACATCATGGTATTGGCAGAAAAAACAGAGATATAGACATATGGAACAGAATGGAAAACTGAGAGATAAAATCAGTTTCTACTTGCTATCTGACCTTTGATAAACCAAATGAAAGTATATGGCGGGAAAAGAATCCCTATTCAACAAATGGTGCTAGGAGAACTTGATAACCACACTAAAAGATTGAAACTTGACCCCCACCTTTCATCACTTACAAAAATTGACCCAAGATGGATAAAAGACTTAAATCTAAGGCACAAAACAATAAAAATCTTATAAGAAAGTGTGAGGAAAACTCTGATGATGTTGGACTGGGGAAAGATTTTATGACAAAGACATCAGTGGCTATTGTAACAGCAACAAAAATTAACAAATAGGACATAATTAAGCTGAAAAGCTTCTGGACAGCTAAGGACACAACAAGTAAACCAAAAAGACAATCTTCAGAATGCGGAAAGATATTTCAGGGCATGAATTTGACAAAGGGTTGATAACTAGAACTCAGATTAGTCTGAGTTCTCAAATTGTACAGAAAACTCAATTAATCAACAGAAAAAGATTAAACAATCCCATCTACCACTGGGTAAGAGACATGAACAGAACCTTCTCTGATGAAGACAGACGAATGTCTAAAAAACATTTGAAAAAATTCTCATCATCCCTGATCATCAGAGAAATGCAAATCAAAATCTCCCTTAGATGTCACCTAACCCAGTGGAAATAGCCCACATCACAAAGTCTCAAAGCTGTAGATCCTGGCACAGATATGGAGAGAAGGGAACTCTTTTACACTTTTGGTGGGACTGCAAACTAATACAACCTTTTTGGAAGGAAGTATGGAGAATCTTCAAGGAACTCAAATTAGACCTCCCATTTGATCCTGCAATCTCATTACTAGGCATCTACCCAGAAGAAAAACAATCATTTTATCATAAGGACATTTGCACCAGACTCTTTATCGCAGCTTAATTTACAATCACCATAATATGGAAACAGCTTCAATGCCCACTAAGCCAGGAATGGACTGACAAGCTGTGGTATTTGTATACCATGGAATACTGTTCAGCGATTAAAAAAGATGGAGACATTACTTTTTTTTGTATTAACTTGGATAGAGTTGGAACACATTCTTAGTAAAGTGTCACAAGAATGGAGAAGCAAGAAGTCAATGTCTCAATTCTAATATGGAGGCAGTAAACAATCTAACACATACCCTGATAAGAGAAAAGCTCAAATCAATCCAATGTGAGGGGCGGATGGAATGAGGGAGTGGGGAGAGGGGAGGAAGGAGGAGGTTGGCTGGTAATGGTCACACCTCTTGGGGGGTGAGACAATTAAATGAGGGACTTAGCTACCAAAAGCAATCAGTGTAACCTAATTCTTTGTAACCTCAATGAATTACAAACAATAAAAAAGAGAAAGAAATATACAATAGAGAAAACAAAAATGGCAGACTTAATCTATATAATTTCAATTATTACATAAAATATAAATTGTTTAAGGCAGAGATTGCAGGGTGGATAACAACATTAACTATACACTAGTCTTATGCTGAATGTAAAAAGCCTATCTCAAAAGATCATTTACTATATGATTTTGTTTTTAAAACATTCATGAAATGATGAAATGATAAATATACAGAACAGATTAGTGGTTGCTAGGGCTATTTGTGGTTGTGTAATGTGGGAGTTGGGTTGTGTTTCACACAATGTAAAAAAGTAGCACAAGAGAGATCTGTGTGGTGGTCGGAGAGTTTTGTATTTTGATTATTGTGGTGGTTTAGGAATCTACACAGGTGATAAATGACACAGAACTATATATAGGTACATTATACCAATGTCTATTTCCTGGTTTTTATAATGTACATAATGTACAATAGTTATATAACATATAATTCTTAGAGGAATCTTGATAAATGGTATTTGATATCTCTACTATGATTGCAAATTACTGATTCACTTCTTATGAATCTGCAATTATTTCTAAATAACATGAGAAGACTCAATAGATAGAAATAAGTGATTTGGTAGTCACTACTAGGACACTGTATTCCACTGTGAGAGAAGGTGGTGAACATAGACAGTAGTACCAGCATTCACATCATGCAATGACAGAGGACAGCAAAGCACCATAGTCCAGAGGCGCCCCTTGTGAGTGACAAGCAGCACGTCCTTGGAGTTATCAATCTATAGCTGCTCAGTTCCAAGTGCCTCCTTCAATATATGCTCCAACACAAATGACTGAATCCTTTTAATCATTTCTTATTTAGATTAGTACAATATTTAGATGCCCCAGTAGAGGACCCTAGAGGGAGAAAATTGCAAGAAGCAGTGGCTTCCTAACATTTCCTGCCTGGGTGTTAGTAATTATGAGTGTGAGAACAACCAGTGGAACCTGCCATGAGTATAGAACAATCTTAAAGCCTGGGCCTTGGGATAGCCTTTCCTTAGATCTCTCAACATGGAAGTGAATGACACATCTGCCTATGCCTTCCCCTATGCCCTCCCCTATGCCTGGGGAACCCTGGTTGACCTGTAAGCCCCTGGGCATCCGGCATGTTACCTGCCTCTGGCCTATGGAATAACCACAGAGCTGGTGGTCTCTTCAAGCTCCTGCACAGCCCATGTGCTCTGGATGTTCCTTGTCTAGAAAGGTGCTTCTAGTCCCAGCACCTGACCTTGGCATCAATTGCTGATTGTCTGCTTGGCCTGCACTCAGGAACGTGGTCTAGCGTTTGTCTTGAAATTCCAGACCAGTTCTCACCTGGCTAAACCAGCAGGCTTCTCTCTGCTTTGTTGGGCTGAACACACTCTCCAATGAGGTCTGGACACCTTGCAAGTTTTTCTTTCCCTGCATGCTTTTTCCTCAGTTCTAGGATACCACATAGACTTTCCTTGTATCTAATACTAACTCTTTTATCATAGTTGTTAATTCTTCGCAATAACTTCTCCTGTTTAACTTACTGTGTGCTTCCATTTCTGATTGGACTCAGACTACTATAACACTCTGGCTCAACAAGAGACGTGTATTCTCTAATTCCAACAGTAGGTCATGCTGACCCATGTTTTATGTATTTTCGATGACAGTGCTACTGCCCCCTTTTTACCATCTGTGTTGGGGGTGTGATGGGAGCTTAGAGAGACTCTTCTTTCCTGCTCCCTGATAAGGGAATGGCAAACAATGAGGCAGAGAACAGCATTTCCCCAGTTACACTGAACACTAGCCTTGCAGGATGTTTATCAGAAAACAATATAGAAAGAAGTATATGGACAATTAAGTTTAAGAAGCTTAATATATGCCCCATTCTCAGAGAATTACAACATGCATTTCCATATTAAATGTTGAGAAACTTCTTTCAGAAAGAAAGAAGCTTAAGGACAGTCACGCATAGCTTAATAATGGGGATACATTCTGAAAAACGTGACATTAGGTGAAATCATCATTATGCAAATATCAGTGAGTGCACTTATACAAACAGATAGATGGCCTCCTACACACCTAGACTATATGGTATAGCCTGTTGCTCCTGGGCTGCACACCTGTACAGCGTGTTACTGTAGTGAATATCATGGGTAATTATAGCATAAAGCTAAGTATTTACATATTTAACTATATCTAAACATAGACAAAGTACAGTAAAAATACAATATGAAAGATCAAAAATGACACACCTATGTAGGGTACTTCTTAGGAATGGAGTTTGCAGGATGAGAAGTTGCTCTGAGTGAGTCAGTGAGTGAATGTGAAGGCCTAGGGCATTACTGTACACTACTGTAGACTTTATAAAGACTGTGCACTTAGGCTATGCTGCAATTATTTAAAAATTATTTCTTCAGTAATAAATTAACCCTAAATTTTTATAAATCTTTTACTTTAGGAACTTTTTAAGTTTTTAAAACTTTTTGACAATTTTTTAAAAAATGCTTAGCTAAAAACGCAAATGCAAAATTGTACAGCAGTACGAAAATATTTCCTTTCTTTATATACTTACTCTATAAGAATTTTTCTCTTTCTAAAATTTTCTATTTACTTTCTTTACACAGTTTTTTTTTTTTTTTTTTTTTTTGGTCAAAAACTAAGACACAAACTCACACATTAGCCTCAGCCTACATAGGGTCAGGATCCCGAATACCACTTTCTTCCACCTCCACATCTTGTCAGGTCTCTAGGGGTAAAGACACACCTGGAGCTGTCATCTCTCATAATGACAATGCTTTCTTCTGGAACATATCCTGAAGGCCCTGCCTGAGCTTACCTTTTTTTATAAGTAGATGTAGTAAATTCTAAAGTAATTTTTTAAAGTATGGTATAGTAAATACTAAGCAATAGGTATTTTTCAGCCTTATTATAATCTTTTTTTTTTTTTTAACTAAATCATAGCTGTGTACATTAATGCAGTCATGGGGAACAGTATGCTGGTTTTATATACAATTTGAAATATTTTCACCAAACTGGTTAACATAGCCTTCATGACATTTTCTTAGTTATTGTGTTAAGATATTTTTCTAAGCAGGGTTGGGCCTGGTTAGTACTTGGATGGGAGCCTTATTATAATCTTACAGGACATCACCATGTAGGCAGATCATCATTGAATGAAATGTTATCATGCAGTATGTGATTATACTTCACCATTGTTCTGATTTATTTGACCTGGGAACTTTTATCATAAAGCGTCCATAACATCCTTCGTTTTTCTCTTCTATCAAAACCATTTTGATAAATGTTGACATAAGGCAAATATAACTACTTACACAAGGCAAGCCCGGGTTTCCTACTAACTATGTACACAGCAGTAAAATTGATTAATTATCCATCTCACTTAGACTTGACTTTGAGAAACTTTGAAAAAGTTTGTTTTTGGTGTTTTTATTTCATTAAAATTAAATGATTGTATTAAAGATTGCTTGATAAGCTATAATAGTTTTGTATAAAATGAGAAAACTGTCCCAGTATTCAGAGAACGACATGATAAGCCAGAATCTAGGTATGTACAGAGGCTAAGAGCTGCATATTTTCAAATAATGTTCCAATAGTCACTTAATTAAAAATAAATCTGATCTGAAATGAAGACCTAGAGGGCTCTCTAGGCAACTCCCTGTCGCCATGGTGCAAAGGGTGCCCATTAGTAGCAACCTCTCCCTCTTTCCCACTCAGGGAAGCAAACTTTGACTTATCTATGCCTTATTTCTGTTCATGTTGCCAGAGGCCTGTTGCCAGGTATGGAGGGATTTAAGTACTACCTAGTCTAGCCACCTTGGAGAGCAATGCTCAAGAACAACTTAAGTTCAGGAATTTTGCTCTTTGGTGTTCTCTGGCAAGTGAGGTATCAGTAGACTAAGTCATTGAGCTTGAAGCTGTATCAAGGTGGAATGAGATCTAAAAGGGTGAAACTAAAATTCCCATGCAAAGTATAAGATTAACTAATGACCTAAAACAAAGAATGGTGGTATGATACAACCAATGTCTGCATTTCAATAGAAATGTTTTGCATTGTAGTAAGACACATAAAACATTTGGGGTCTAACTAAATAAACTCTGCATTTTTCTTTATTAGCAGTTGATTTTGATAATTTCAGAAATTTTCAACTATGATTCCCCTTTTTCATCCTCTAGGATTTAATCACTGTGCTGTTATTTTAGTTTCTTGCGTTTCTGTTCTCTCCTGCCACAGGACCTTTTCAAGTGCTATTCCTTCAGTGTAAGTGTACTTTACTGCTTTCTTTCCTGTCCTGCGGGCATCTGGTAAATACCCTTCTCCTATCAGCCTAAGGCATGACTTCCTCAGAGCAGCATTCCTGACTTAGCAAAGGTGCCAGATCTTACTATTTAAGCTCTGCATAATGAGATCTTCATTGTACAAATTGTCACAATCAGAATTTCACATTTGCTTGTGTGGCTATTTATTAATGTCTATTTTCCAACTTGAAGAGTTTGTGAGGACAAGGTACACTTCTACTTTGATTAAGTAGTTTATCCTCAGCTCCTAACACAGTGTCTGGCACAAAATTGGGACTCACTTAATATTTATTAGGCAGAACTAGTGATCTAGATCTATACAATTAGGCTTTTACTATAAATCACCATATGTAGAAAGATTTATTTTTCTTCTTATAATGGACTCAACATATGGAACAATAGTTCTGGGATTTACTCAGATTCAAAAAGACACAAAAACATTTTTAATAAGCACCTGAGGTGGTCTGAAATCCATATATTTTCAGGATTAATATAATTATTAATATCAATAATAACATTAATAGCATTGATTGCTATTAATATTATTGAATATTATTTATAATATCAATTAATATTAGTATTAATTATTAATATTAATAATATAGTAATGGTTTATACAGACTTACAGAGAGAAAATTTGCCAAGATTTAGTAAATATACATGAGCTGACATTCACATTAGGATTCTAAATACTTTATTTCACATTGCTGCCAGGTGATCTGTTGTTTTGTGTAAAAAGTATCAGGTCTATAGAGGAAGAGTTATAGCAAGGAAAGGATAGAAAGCCCCGTCAGCACAAAGCTGTCAATGCCTTAATGACTGGATTCTTAAAAAGTGTTCACGTATCTTGTGCTCTCTGTAATTATAAGAACCATCTCCTGCCTCTATTGTTATAACACCGAGTTTATGTCTCATCATACTAATAATGTTAGGTTTGTGGCTTGTTGCATTAAACAAGAACAACAACAATTTACCTGTCAAGCACACCCATCTGCTCAGGGAAAAATTAAATCTTTGAGTAAGTCTTGGGGAGAAGAAAAATTACCAAATGCTTTCTCATTCCCCTGAAATTCCCTAAAGTCAAATTTCATGCAAGCTTTGTAAGTACTCTCGTATGGTTGATTTACTAAGATTTCTTGTAAGTCATAACTTTTGTTTCTTATATTTGAAAATATGCTTTGGTATAAGAATGTTTCAAATATAAAGCATAGTTATTTATCAACTTGAAACGTATTTCCCAATTTAAGAAATATAAGATTAATACCAAATGATAGTGAGTGAAAAATTCTAAGCAGCCTGATATATGGAAAGGACAAAGGTGTTGACACTTTTGATGTATATTTTAAAAAAGGAACATTTATCTTATAATAATAATTTAATAGAAGAACATTCTTTCTATGCAAATGTACCTTGCAAGGTTTTAATAGTCATTTAACAAAGAAAACCTAAAGTTCAAAGTGAGGGTAATGTTTTAAGAAACTATAGTCTACACACACAATGAAATTATGTAGCAATCTGAAATGGTAAATATAAAGACAATACAGAAATATTGAAATAAATGGATGACATAACTGCAGGCCAAGAAATACCCAGAATGAAATGTATTTCATGATACAAACCCAAAGTATTTTCTTAAACTAAAATAATGATGTTGGTGTATTGGGATTTGAGGCAGTTTGCTTCCCTACACTTTTAAAGTAAAAACAAATACTATCTTTACTAGCATTGGTTTAAAATGTCTACCTCCTCTCCTGGGAGAATAAAATAAAGCCTTTTAAAACAATTGTTGGTTTTCCTGGTATATTTTAAAGTTTCTCAACAATTACTGTAATATTTATAGCATCAAATTCCAATATTCTCACTTTTCACTAAGCAGAGAATGACCACCACTGGAGGTAATTTAAACCCAAGAGTCAGTTTACTGCAGTCATCTCTGTTTTAAATTACAGCACTACCAACCCTCTCCAGAATCAGCATGTGATCCCTCTCTTTTCTCTCCAGTGGTGTTTTATACACTATATTTATATTACTTCCTTCAAATGATACCTGAGCCTGATTATGAGTGATGTCATTTTCATCACTTTAAAAATTGTGGCACCCTGTGTTTAGTAACCCATCAAAGCTTACTTATTTCAGAAAAGAATACAAAATTCAGTTCCAGGAACTTGAAAAGTCTCCTTAACAAACTTTCTGTGGGACCATGGATAGAAGGCCTGTTGCTGAAATTTGCAGGAAGCATCCGCCAGACATAGGCAGACGGAGTCTACAGGAAGCTGTATAATGGTGTTTCATAATTGTTTTTTCTTTCTTTTTTTTTTTTTATTAAATGATAGCTGTATACATTAATGCAATCATGGGGTACAGTGTGGTGTTTTCATATACAATTTGAAATATTTTCATCAAACTGCTTAACATAGACTTTATGTCAATTTTCTTAGTTATTGTGTTAAGACGTTTACACTCTACTTTTAGAAAGATTCACTTGTACCCTTGTAAGACATGTTGCAATCATTAACTTGGAAGTTCTGAAAATGTAGTATGCCGCAAAAGGCCTGGCCTTCATGACAAAGCCATTTCACAGGATAATTTCAGAAGTACAGCAATTTACTTTTTTTCATGAAAGATCATCATTTCCCCTCTTACAATCTCATTGTTTCCATGGTTCCTATCTGCTCTCTTTCCCCAGTACCCACTGTCTGCCCATCGTAATAATACATCAGTGATCAGAACATCTCCTGACACCCTTTAAGCATGATTCTATATTTTTTTTTAAGATATAAGGTAGCAACTTTCATACTAACTAAATTAGGAAATATTTTTGGTTAATCAGAATGGAGGCTCTGTCAATTTGAGAATTTTAGAAAAAAACATCAGAATCGAATAAAAAGTTACTGTTGGATGAACCTTTTTTTCAGTGGGTTTCTCATCTTTGAAAACTACAGCATGTGCCTGACCAGGGAAAATATTTTGCAGTATGAGCCTAGCACCCTTTAAAACAGTAGCTAATGATCCCACCAAGAAGACAAAACATAAGAAGATCTTGAGGTGTATCAGCATCAGCGAGCTACAGTTTCAAACTACAAAACAAAGGGTTTCTAAGATCCTGCCAAATTTGTGTTGTCACTAAGCCAGATTCTCTGTCAAAGAAATCCTCGGTCTTGCAACTGTAGAAAGCAAGTTAAGGTTAGGTCTATACATCAAACTAGCACATTCTGACACATGCAAAAATCCCAAAGAATCTACTTATAACATTAATAATGGTGTAATCGAGTGCATTTTCTATTTTGGTTACATTTGCTGTTAGGAAGCATTCAGAATTTTTGTTGTGATTGAGAAGTGATTCTTAGACAGAGATCATTTCTTTTTTCAGGAAAAAAAAATTCTAAAGGCAACACCTAACAAAACAGAAATATCTTTGGGGGATGTGAAAATTGGAATTGTTGTTGACAGATAATTTCTTCATAACTACCTGATAAGAATATAAGAGAATTTAGTTAATAGAATCAAAGAAATGGCATTTTCAATATTAAAAAAAAAACAACTAACTAAAACTTTATTATTAAATGTTGCCAATTACCTTAATTTTGCCTGGCTATTTCTGAGTATATCAAAACAATTAATTTTCTTGACAAAAGTGTACCTAACACAGTCCGTTACTTAATTTGCCACAAATAAGCCACATGCATAATTTATATATGTGAAGAAAAAGAGAGAAATAATGCATTTGTTTATTATTTTTCTTTTATCTCCTCATTCACATTTATTAAGCAAACTGACTAAGGCACCTTGCTAAGACAAGTTATGAAAAGAATTTATGAAGTTATGTATTTGCAATAAGCTTATCTTACCGCCATGTCCTTTTCTGTCACGTTTCTATCCTGGGAGTCGGCTACCACAGTCACTTATCCATTAAAGGAAAACACAAATTTAACAGTTCTTTAACTCACTGATCTCATCTAACTAATGAACATCAAGCATGATGGACACACGTCGCCAGATAGCAGTTACAAGACACCAAATCTCTCATAGCTAGCTCTAGGAGCTACATTATTTAGTAAGTCATGGAAGAGAGAAGTGCACCCTCGACCATAACCCCTGCTTGTGCTGGTACTCAGCTTACAAGTTTGCCGGCTAAAGGCTGATTGAAGCAGCTTCTGTTTCCAAATTATAGGACAATAACCAATCCTCAGTAAAAGGACTTATGCCACAGAACACTAGGAAACTGTCTGCAGGCTATAGATAATTAGTATTTAACAAAAGAAGATTTTTTATATATGTTTTATGGATTATTCCAAGCAAATTGGGTACAAGACAATATCTATTGTTTAGGGAAAAGCTGAAGATCTGTCCCATGGGCAAGTTTCCTCTGCGTTCACACACAGAATACATCCGCAGATAAACAAACCTCCCAAACGGGTGCTCTTGTGAGGTTTCAAACACGAATCTCAATGTTAATAGTGAAAATAAAAGCAAAGTTTTCAATTTCACTGTGGAGAGGTGCCAAAGGATTAGAAAAGTGGAGGAAATGTAAAAAGGCATAGCCTTTGATTCTTCAAAAAATTAAACACACAACAATTATATGTATAAACATACAGCCAAAAACATTGAAAGCATTAAAATCAGTCTTTATTTAGTAAATTTCAAACAAATACTTGTGGAGCAATGTTTATAGCAGAATTATATCCAACGCTAGAAAGTAGAAAAAACTCAAATGTCCATCTCTGAATGAACAAATAAACAAATATACATCCTATAGAATGTTCATTCTCAAAAAGAAATAAAATTCTCTCACATGCTATGACATGGATGAACCATGAAGACATTATATTAACTGAAATAAACCAGTCAGAAAATGACAAATATTGTGTGATTCCACTCATCTATGGCACCAAGAGTAGTCAAATTCATCAAAAACAACTCCCCCTCTCATCTCACTCCCTGGTGACCATTATCCACCATATTGGATAGTGGTCACCAGGTGGTGAAATGAGAGGGGCAGTTGTTTTTTGATGGGTTCATAGTTTCAATTGGGAATGAAGTTCTGGAGATGGATTGTAGTGGTGGTTTCACAATAATGTGGATGTATTTAATGTCACTGAACTATATAGAGATACTCCTCAACTTTTAATTGGGTCCCAATAAATGCATTGTAAGTTGTAAGTATTGTAAGTTTAAAATGCATTTAATACATCTAATCTATCAATCATCATCACTTAGCCTAAACTACCGGAGACATGATCAAAAGATTGCATTAGTCTTCACTGGGCAAGATCATCTCACCTGGAGGCCCTTTATTATAAAGTATTGAATATCTCATGTAAATTTTTGAATACTGTATTGAAAATGAAAAATAGAACAATGATATGAGTATAAAATCAAAACTGGAAGTGTAGTTACTACTGAATGTGTATCATTTTCATACCATCATAAAATCAAAAAATTATTTGTTGAATTATTATAAGCTTGGGATTATACTCAAAAATGAGTGAAATCATAAATTTCACATGATGTATATTTTACCACAATAAATCAACCAACAAAAACGTGCCACTGGAAATTTTGCAACTAGAGGTGAAAAGTGTAGAATACTAGCTGGTAAACGACTATTGTAATGAAACATATTATAATAGGGCTTCCTAGTGAAGGGAACTTTGGAATGTGTTGAATGTAAAGGGATCCAATCCTTGGTGTCTCTCCCCTCCCTCCTCCAACACACACAAATCAAGGGGAAATGGAAATGTGGTACTTCACTATAAACATGAACTTTGTTCATCTGAGACATGATAGTAGAGAGAACCAGAAATTGCCACATTCTCCCAGTAAGGAAGAAAATGAATAGATAACACTTTTTTTCCTTCAGCAATAAACAAGAATAACAAAAAAGATATCAAAATCACCTTCTTATTCAATAAATGAAGGAGACTGAGACTTAGCAGGGTATAGATAGGAGGATGTGGTAATATCGACTGTTGCTTACAGTATATATAGTAGCAAAAAATACAAAACTGGGGCTTACCACACCAAGACTGTTGCTGAACATTTTCTGTTCAAACACTAGATAGTGTAGTCTCCTTGAGGATAAAATGAGACTCATAATGCCTTTCTTGACTTGAAGGTTTTCTATGTATATGCTATTAAAGAAGAAAAAAACACGGCAATTGTTGTATAGATGACTTATTAGACGGAATATGGAGAACGTCAAAAGTGTTTTAAAATATCAAAATAATCTCTGTATGTAGTAGAGACTTATTTGTTTGGAGAAATAACCTGAGAACTAAACTAATACCAATCAACATACACTTAAAATTTCCCTCAATGGTGGCACATTATTTTTTAATTTACAAAACTGAATCAATTTTTAACTTTTAGTGGAGAGAAATTATCTACTAGGAATGGATTTGATTTTCAGGAATAAAGTTATTCAAAGACTAAGTATTAAAACGGAATACGATGGGCATAATGCATTACGCTCTTAGAAAACTCCCACAAATGCTGAGCTGAGGACCAGCTGTACAAATAGTAAAATCCAGTCCTCTTGTCCTCTGAGGGCTTTGATTTCTTCACACACACACACACACACACACAACACACCAAAACAAACAAACAAAAACCCTTTAAGGTATTTGGAGTTAAAAGAATATGTCCTAGTCCATTTCCTGAGTGAAATGGAAACAACAGAAAGTATGGAACAGTACAACTTTCTAAGAATTCAAATTCTTTGCCTTTACACATTTAAGCCCTCAGTCTGAATGGTAACTCCCTGGATATACTTACATGGTAATATGTTGAGTTCTAGAAGGATTTATCTACCTTGTGTTCCATCAGAATCGTATTTTGCTCCTTATTTTGGAACTAACAGGTTAGTCTGTTCCAGATGAATTAATGGATGCTGTTAAATTAGCTATTCTCATTTTTCTTCATGTTTTGGGAGTGTGTTTTAACCCCAAATCGATATTCACCCACCAACAGTCAAAATGGAACATCCCAGAGGAATTGGAACAAATAGAAAAATTTAAATATTCCAAAGACAAAGAGTATCTCCTTTACTGTTTCCTGACAGAAATGTACTTTGCTTTGGATACTTTCTGACAGGACACTATCTGGTCTCTCTATGGTAATCTGAATCCTGTTGTGACAATTGTAAGCTATGTGACTGAACTACACTTTTGTCATCACTGAGCCTCGGGGTCCACGTATATAAAAATAAACCTCATATCTAAGTCAAAGTCACTTGGGAGGGTTTAGGCCACTTGGCATTATAATGTAATGATAGGTATGTGGCATTCATATTCATACCAACTGACTGAATTCCTGCTCAAACACCACTGCAGAACATCAGATGTGTTATTTAATATATCTAAATATTAGCTTTCTCACCTGAAAATGAGGATGATAATAGTATCTCCAACCATACTCTCATGAGATGAATAAAGTAAATGAAATCTTGTTTATAAAGAACATGATATAGAGAGTGAGGTCAATGGATGCTAGCTTTTACTAGCAGCATTTAAGTGTAGGGACTAGCACCCCACAAGTACTGAAAAATATCTGTTTTCTTGTTCTACAAACTATAGAAGCCCCCATTTCCATGATAATCTGATTTTAATTTAAACTATATATTATTTCAAATGAGTTTGTTAAAAGTCTCCTCAGAGACTATAATCCCACAATCTAATTAACCATCCGATTGTTATTTGGACGTCTAATAGCAATTTCCTTCCATCTTGGTTTTTATATGTATATAATTATTTCAGTAATATACTACTCAAGACAATGTTATATTTTTTGCATAAATTAATTCAATGGAAAAATGCATTTTATGATAGTATTTAAATCTTACATGCTTAACCAATGAATTTCCAGACATAAAAGGGACTATACGTTACATAAGTAGCTGTAACATTTGGCCAGTCTTCACAAAAATCTTATTTGAAAGTTTAAAATATAAGGCAACAATAATGTGGTATTTAGAAAAGATACAGGTTATGATATAAAGGTTCTACTGGGAGGTTTATATTATAAATTTGCCACATTTTGACCTGCCAGTTTTGGGGTTTTATAATATTTTTTTCACAAGTTCATCAAAGTCAATGAAGAACAATTAGCACTACATCTTTGAATTTAAAAAGCACTAAAGCATTCTGCTATATTAGAAAGACTAAATGCCATACTAACTATGTTTCTTATTTCTACTCTGGGAGGGTTAAAAAAAAAGAGAAAGTACAAGATAACCTTAGAAATTATAGACCTGTCATCATCACTACTTACTTGGAAACTTATTGAAACATATCATCAAAAAATCAATTTGCAAGCAACTAGAAAATCATGGGGTACTGGGTAAAATCTGTTGGCATTGTAAAAAATAAATCCTGTCAAATCAACTTAATTTCTTTCCATGACAGAGTGACAAGAACAGTAGACATAGGCAACTTGATAGAAAAAAATGCATCCTGACCAAAGTCAGGAAATTCCATATAGTACAGAGAGAAAATACAGTTCAGGGACATTGCCTTGTTATCAAGTTGTCCTGCTGATGACTTGTTGAACTAATCTGGAAATGATTCTCAATGGCAATATTGGACAAGCAAGGTGACTGGATTGATATAAAGATGATAATATTCAAGACTGAGTTGAGGCAGGTTGGATTCTAATTATTTCTTACCAAGAATTATAAATAATTATGAAACCCAAGTAAGAATCGTAATCATTTTGCTTAACACAATGACTAAGAAAATGCTGTGAAGGCTATGTTGGCCAGTTTTGATGAAAGTATATAAAACCAGCACATTGTACCTCATGATCGCATTAATGTACACAGCTATGATTTAATAAACAAACAAACAAAAAAGGAATCATGCCTTTGCACTACCATACCTCTTTTCTTGATCTCATTCATTTACTAAATTATAAATAACAGGTTAAGGATTTTTAGCTGGAAAGGGTGCAGAGAGCCACAGAATCCATAGAATGTTAATAGTAAGATTTGAAAGAGTTGGAGGATTTCCTCAGACAAGGGTTTGAAAATAATGTTCATCTTATATGCCAACTCTGACTGGTTTTCAGTTGTTACCTGAACAGGTTTCAGAAGTGGCATCAGAGAGATCTGATGGCTAAGTGCACCTGAAGTGCACTGACTATTCAAATTGATTTTTCCCATTCTCATAATGAGAGAGGTTATAAATTTTATCAGAACCTAACTACAGTATATCTATTTGATTTTAGAATAAATCCATATGAGGAATCATCCCTGAATATTCATTTATTCATTCCCAACTAGGCTTTGATAACTTCACTGGGACCTGAATTACAGACTTTTTCCAGGTTTTGTATATAAATCTTATCCGTGTAAACCTACCTGGTTACTGAAGTCCAGATTCTATTGCACTGAATATACAAGAGGAGCCCTCTACAGAATAGGGTCTTAACAACATTTATTTCTGTTGGGTTCTGTTAAGTCATCTAGTCTCAACAATTATTTGATGCTTACACTTTTTCTCTAATGCATCTATAAATGGTCAAGCGCTTTATGGCAAGAGACTGCTTCTGTTTATATGTTTATTCACTTGACACACACTGAGATTCAGGATGTCCTGGAAATAGTCACCAATATTGAATTAGGTTCCATGCAGTCTTTGTTCTCCAGAATGTTATAGTTTGTTGAAAGATTGAATGAATTAATCTCTATCATTAATTATTAAAAGTGCTTTGTGGGATTTGTGGAAGTACAGAGCAGGGCTTTTGAGTTAGCTCTGATTTTACAAAGTATTTATTACATTAAAGCCCAAATATCTCTGAAACTCTCTCATTGAGCCTGTGTTTAGCTTGGGGTCCATTCAGAACAAGTCCAGTCTTCCTTCCACATGAAAAATACCCTATAGCTCAACCGGCTAAGGCGCCAGCCACGTACACCTAAGGTGGCTAGTTCGAATCCCCAGCCCGGACCTGCCAAACAACAATGACGGCTGCAACCAAAAAATAGCCGGGCGTTGTGGCGGGCGCCTGTGGTCCCAGCTACTTGGGAGGCGGAGGCAGGAGACTCGCTTGAGCCCAGGAGTTTGAGGTTGCTGTGAGCTGTAATGCCACGGCACTCTGCCCAGGGGGACAGCTTGAGGCTCTGTCTCAAAAAAAAGAAAGAAAATCCCAGTAAGTTCCATAGATTTTCTTCTTCTAGCCAAGCAAACTATCCCCAAATGCACCTTCCTATATAAGTGCTCTTACTTTCCCCAATCATCATAGTTCTGACCTGCCTTCCACCTACAATCAGAGTTAGTCATGTGCCCTCTTAGCACTTTATACAGAAGTCACTTATTTCACTCCCTTTTGTAGACTGAAAAATCTTATAATACATTTCATATTTTGATTCATTTTTCATCTTCTATACATTTTTTACTGAACCAAAATAATTAATTGGAAAGATTTTCCAAAAATATCTGGAAAACAAATATATGATATCAGATTTTTGAGAGTGCATAGCAATTATAGTGGCAAGTATAGATTTTTAGGTAAATAAGACATGTTGAAATCTTAGAAACTTTTTTTTTGATAATGAGTGTATTTACTGGCTTTGTTTTCAAACTAACTGTAAAGTAGGTCACAACAAAATACTTAGCAAATAATATCAGATTGATACGACCCTAGTATTAAAGCAGGGTCCTCTAAGAGTTGACTATATTCTGAGAAGCTCTAAGAATGAAAGAAAGGACCAGAGGCCAGTTACAAATAATTTAAAAATTATTTCAATGTTGTAAATAACCAGTAAGGCAATAATGGTACATTGTGGCCTTTGAAACACAGAATCTTAGCACTAGAGGTTTTGATAGAAGTACTGTAATCAAAAGCCCACACTGTCTTGGTCATAGGAAGGAAAATGACTTCAAGTTCATACAAGTAGTGACACAGAGAGTAGTAGAAATTGCCAAGGATGGCCATAACATTTCTCTCAGCTTGATTAAACTTTAGAAAAACTTCTTACTGACTATGGACTCCTGACTCCCTTTTA
The DNA here is from genome assembly GCF_000181295.1 of Otolemur garnettii. NCBI lineage: Eukaryota > Metazoa > Chordata > Mammalia > Primates > Galagidae > Otolemur > Otolemur garnettii. The sequence goes on along the minus strand of NW_003852485.1, from coordinate 5,836,619 downwards.
TTAGAACATTATTTATAAAAACTTGCAAATATAAATTATTTCTTTACCTCTCTGTGGTATAAACCTTCCATCTTCTTGCCAATTTTACAACTCAGGAAAGTGTTTCTTGAGAATCTGAAAGCCATCCCTTTGGAAGGTAATCAGGAACGATAGCATTTGTTCCTCTCTCCTAGTCTCCATGGGAGGGTAGGAGCCTGACTTGCAATGTGAGAGTCAATTAATCATCACAGATGTCCTAACAACATTGTCCAGCCTCCCCTCTGTTATCCTCCAGTACTTTTCACTAGCTCACCCACGTGTCTAAATCTCTCCCAACTTTTGTTTCAGCAGAATTGTATTCAATCTCTCTCCTCTATAGCCAATACTCTTGAATAAAGTCTTCCTTGCCTGTTTTTAGCTTATCCAGTGCGAGTTTTCTTGGACAAAACTTATATCTTCAAAATGTAAAGCTCTTCTTATAACACCCTTCTCCTTCCAGTTCACTGCAGTTATAATGTAGAGGACAGGGAGAAAATAGCCACTCCTTTCTTTGTCCAGTAGAATACAAATCATACTCCCAGGAAAGCCATTTGTAAATTGCAGAGCTTCGATCTTAAACTTCAGGGTGCCTAAGATTTTTTGCAAATGCAGCTATCCAAGTTTTATTATTAGAGATTCTGATTCAGTAGTTGTTATGGACTAGATTATGTACTTTCAAAATTCATTGATTGGAGCCCTAAACTTCAATCTGACTTTCCAGGAGATAAGTTCCAGGAGATAAATGGAGTCATGAAAGGGGGGCCCCAGTCCAAAAGGACTGGAGTCTTTGTAAGAACAGGAAGAGACATCAGAAGTAAATGTGCACAGAGGAAAGACCATGTGAAGACCCAACAAGAAGGCATCTGGCCACTGCAAGCCAGGAAGAGAGGGGCTCCTAGGGAGTGAGTCATGCTGACTCCTTGATCTCAGACTGCAGCCTCTAGAACTGTGAGAAAATACATTTCTGTTATTTAAGCCACCCTGTTTATGATATTTTCTTATTGCAGCCTCACCAGATGAAACTGGATCCTCACCAGGAATCCTTTCAAGGAAACATACTGCCTTTCTGCTTCCACAAATAAAAATATTGAGTTTCAGAGGGAATTATGTCTAATTATAATCAAAATAATACATGGCAGACAGGAATAGAACATAGTTTTCTTGGCTTTGAGCATAGAACCATGGTGAAAGTTTGGTTAAGAATTCTTAAATTATGTGTTACACTAATGTTAGAGAGACCAATGCATGTTTAGAAATCAAAACATGTATTTTAAATGGCTTATTAATAGGGTCGTGTTTGCACTTGACCCTTTAAATGAATTCCATAAGTTTAAAATCTTTTTGGAAGAAGATCTTTGCCTAAATAAACCTGTTAGTATGTTTTCTTTGCCTAAATAAACCTGTTTCTATGTTTTCTAGCATCCTCCAAGTTCTGAGTAAGTCCTCTGTTTGTTATCTTTTAAACCAGACATCAAAGAGAAAAATATATATAAAAAAATCTATTTCCATTGCCCTGTGTATTAAAAAGAAGTTATAAGGCTTAAAAAATATGTAGTTGAATTTAACCGATGCTGTAAGCTGAGTAAAGAAATTTTGCTTTTAAGAGGTCAGAAGATTTTTAGAAACTCTCAAGCTATAATTTATTACTCTTTTGGTTGTGTAGGTCCATTAAGGATTTTAATTTTTGCCAACAAATGTATTTAATTAGCAGGGCATTATCTAATAATTATACCATTCTGTTGCACAGAATGTCAGGGTTTGCACTATTAAAGTAAAATAACAAAGTGATTCCATGTTTTAGTAGGGAGGGGAGACTATTGAGAGTATACATGACATTGTCACATTTTCACTTAGAAAGATTCTATAGAATGTTATAGATCTAAGATTCACACATGAACAATTTTTAGAGGTGGAGATTTTGGATATCTTCTCTATCTACTTATAATTATGACCACATTGTCTATAAAACATTTTGGCTTCATTACCAATACTCAGGTTGTTGTACCTAATACTTGGGGCACATTTGTCAATACAGGTCTCAAGGAAAACATAAACTTTGTATATGTGTGGGAAAAATCGTCCCTCCCCATATTTTGGCTAAGGAGGGTCTTCTCAGCATCTCAGTCATCTCTAAACTAGAATGAGACTTTCTTTTACTAATAATCTGCCCTCTTTTCATGACTTCTCCAAAGAACAGAAAGGTTTAATCTGAGAAATGTATTTTCACCTCTTTCTACTCCTAAAATTTTTAGCCAAGCTCAATGAAAAGCAATGTGGCTCATTGCTCATAATTACTTCCTTGTATTTTCTCTTTACTCCCGCATAATTTGAATTCTAGTCTTACCACATTATTGAATTGGCTCTCACAAATTCAAGGCAACCTTTATGTTATATTAATAGTATTCTATGAACACTTTGCAGTTCTTATCTTATTGAAACTCACTGTCCTTAAATTGTTTTGTGATGCAACTCAATTGTTTTTCTTTTGAAAATCATTTTGAAAAATGGTTTGTCAATTGCCAAGTATGTGAATTCCTCGCACTAATTACTAAGCAACGCAAAGTATCTATGTTTAAAATAAATGCATTAACAGAGAGTCCTGATGTGAAGGACATAATGATCTCTACTGATTCCCCTGTGAATTCTTCCATAAGACAGGTTAACATCTAGTTTGTATGACTTTGTGAATAGATCAGAATTGTCCAATGCTTTTTTGGTAATTTGCTTCATATACAGATCATACATGCTCATTTTGAAAAACCTGCTATTGGTTGGCCATGGAGGTAGAATGCCTTGATTAAAATATTTTATTGAATAATTATTAGATATAGTGGTCGCTATCAATGCCCCTATGAATGCTTTGCATTGGAAGGGTTAACATCTAGTTAGCACAGCTTTGTGAATAGATCAGCATTCTCCAGTAGTTTTTGGTAATTTGTTTCATTATTAATAATCAAAATGTACATCCTCATTTGGAAAACCTGCTATTGGTTAGCCGTGGAGGAAAGTAGGGTGACTTGCTTCAAATATTTTATTGAATAATTACTAGACCTTCTTCTAATCTCTGTATCTATTAGATGAATCCTGACAATTAATATATTCTTAATGTGAGAAAGTTAAAAGTTATAACAAACAGCATTAAGCTCCTACTAGACACAAAGTTCTCAAATTCACCCAAAATGTGCCCTCATCTTCTCTATTTACCTAACACTTATAAAATTATTATGCTTTATAATTGTCCTAAGATAAGAAGCAAACTTCAATAAGAATTTCTAGGACTGAATCCTATTTTCTCAGGAGCATATTTTCTGTCCCAGAGGTTCTCTTAGTCAGTAGTTCAGCAGCAAGTTTATTGTAGAATTTTGAACTTGCCAGGGTCTCTGGCTTCAAAGGACATGACACTGTGTCTCTTGAAGGTGCAACTGGAGAACTGAGGAGTAATATACAGTTTGAGTATCATTGCAGACCAACGATGTTGGCCAAAAAGCGCAACGTTTGAAAATTTAAAAGGGGGCAAATAAAACCTTTGCTCATTTGAAATCCATCTCCTTAAATTAATCATATAAATGAAATGATGGTTATAAGAAAATAGAAGTTATAAATTCTGATGTGTTCTATTTTCCAAAATAATATTTTTCATTCTTTGTTAATAGATATTTAAGTTACCCCATTCCAACTTAACTTCATCTCATAACTTGCCAATTCCTTAAGCTTTTCTGAATTTGTGGCCATCTGTTGTTCTATTTTTGCTCAAGCAGAAAAATGCAAAAATGTATTAAACTACACAGTGATTCATTTTGCACCTTCCTGAAGACTGGCAGTTCCACATTTAAAATGGCACTGTTATTGCATTAGATGGAATGACAGTCACTAGAGCCTCACTCTATCTTCTGTTGTCTTCAGAGGTTCTGAAATCAACATTCCTAGAGCTGCCTGACCTGGCCTACCCTGTAGTGTTCCTGGAGGAAGTTAAAGATGACACCTTTTTCTCTCATTAATTAGAAAGAACAGAAAATAAAGGGAAAAAACCCCAAAGACAATGGAAAGAAGAAAGAAAAGAAAGGGAATGTTGCCCCATTGTCTGCCTGAATTCCAAAATAAAGATCAAGAGGTACCTTGTCTCAAACAAAACGCAAAGACAGTGGGAGAATCAACACATACACATTAATAGTTACTACACTCTGCCTAAAAGTTTGTGTATTAAAAAACAAAAAACAGAAAAAGGCATATGTTCCTAAGTTCCCAAGGTACAGGTAAAACTAGGATCAGCAAAGACCAACATATTTTAGCGCACATTATTGACTAAGCCAAGCTCTAGATTTTATTAGCAACAAAAGTAAAGACTAATCCATCAGAGACTGTCTGTAGGCCTGTAGAGGAAATAATTCATACCATTAGGCATGGCGTACGTGAAATTAAGAAGTCTAAAAGCTTTTATAACCTAAATGGAAAGAATCCTAAAAAGGAACACACAGATTTATCCAGTTTCTTTTTTCTTACCTGCCTTTTCTTTACCCTAAGGAATCTGGTGAACACTTAGGCTGTCAGACAGAAGTAGAAATCATATAGCTGGAAACCTTGAATTCATCTTCCCCAAGCTGTTGTTTGTCTTTAGTTTTTCCTCTCATTTTCCACTTCAACTTTTAACCTCTGTTTGTGTCTTTATCCTCTCATTCTAAGACAGTTTATCTGTTGTCTGGGCCTCAATCATGCAGACAGATCCATTCGCAGTCTTAATTTATCAGGCTTATTCCAGATGTCTTAGTTCCTACTAGATTTTTCCATGTGGAATGCCAAATGGACTCTTGGCTCATTTGGTCTCTCCCCACCACACTAAACTTGCTTCCCCCCTCCCCACTTATTGGGTAGTTATTGATTCTGCCAAGAACACGATTCTTCTGCCTCCCATTTGCAACATTGTTGAGTCATTTAAAAATTTTTATCTTTAAAACTTGGGCGAATTCCTTTCAATGGTTACTTTTCACTTTCATGTTTTCTTTATCATCTAAAACCTAATCCACACATGGATTCAGTCTGCCAACTACCAAGACTTCAATGCCCATTTTCCTTCTCTTTCTGCTCCCAGAAAAAATGTCCCAGAACATTCTTTGGCCAGTCAATTCACCAAGTAGAAACTGTTAGTTCTTCTGACAGTTCTCCAAGCATAAAACCTAGACTACGGAAGCTGTCAAATTTCTATATTATTATTCAAACCTCTTAGCACTCCATATAGTCAATCAAATTTTGTTCTGAGTCTTTAGAGTGTGACCCTGCTATACGAGGAAAGTAGGCTTATTAGTATTGCTGCTGGAACAAATAACCCCAGACTTAGTGGGTCAAAACAAAATAAATTTATGGTTTAGAGACCAGATGTACAAAATGAGTCTTAGGGAGCTAAAAAGCAAGGCGTTAGCAGGGTGGCTCACCTCTGGAGGCTCTTAGGGAGATGATATTTCCTCACTTCCCCCCAGCCTCCAGAACAGCATTCTTTGTCTTCTTTGGCTCCTGGTCCCTTTCTTCAAAGCCAGAAGTGTTAACGTTTTCCAGTCTCTCACTGCCCCTCCTCTCTTTGCCTTGTCCGCTCTAGCACAGTCTGTGTCTGCTCCCTCCTATAAGACATTTGTGATTGCATTTAGGGTTACCCACACAATCCAGGAAGTTTCCCCATCTCAAGCTTCTTAATCATATCTCCACAGTCCCATATATGGTAACATCCACATGTTCTGGGAATTAGAGCATGGATATGGTTAGGGACCATAATTCAGATCATCATAGCAGATAATATTTTCTACACTGTTTTCAAACTAACTTCTATGTGTGTTTTATAAGTTCCCCTTTCTCTACCCTTATCTGAATCTTGAATGCCTTTCTTCCTACCAATTTGCAACACCACTCATTTAGGAGGCAAAAAAATCATATAATGTTTAATTTAACAAATATTCAATAGTAACTGCACTGTTCAAATAAACGTATTAAGAACTGTGAGGGATTAAATGTATCAAGAACCATAAATATTCTTGGAAAGAGTACAGGGGAAATACTTGAAGAAATTGGCCTGGGAGAAAACTTTATGAGGAGGACCCCCTCCCCAGGGCAATTGAAGCAATACCAAAAATACATTCCTGGAATCTGATCAAACTAAAAAGCTTCTGCACTGCCAAGAACACAGTAAGTAAAGCAAGTAGACCGCCCTCAGAATGGGAAAGGATATCTGCAGGTTACCTTTCTGACAAAGGTCTGATAACCATAATACATAGAGAACTCAAACTTTTTAATAAGAAAAGAACAAGTGATCCCATTTCACTATCGGCAAGAGACCTGAACAGAAACTTCCCCGAAGAAGACAGGCACATGGTCTACAGACACATGAAAAAATGCTCATCATCTTTAATTATCAGAGAAATGCAAATCAAAAACACTTTGAGATACCATCTAACTCCAGTAAGAGTAGCCCACATAACAAAATCCCAAAACTACAGATGTTGGTGTGGATGTGGAGAGAAAGGAACACTTCTCCACTGCTGGTGGGAATGTAAGCTGATATGTTCCTTTGAAAAGAAGTTTGGGGAACACTCAGGGATCTAAAATGTCCTCCCATTGGATCTTGCAATTCCTCTACTAGGAGTATATCCAAAAGACCAAAAATCACTTTGCAAAAAGTATATTTGCACCAGATTATTCATTGCAGCTCAGTTCGTAACAGCCAATTCATGGAAGAAGCCCAAGGGCCCATCCACCTATGAATGGATTAATAAATTGTGGTATATGTATACCATGGAATACTATGCAGCCTTAAAAAATATCAATACTTTACCTCTTTTATGTTTACATGGATGGATCTGGAACATATTCTCCTGAGTAAAGTATCTCAAGAATGGAGGAACAAGTATCCAATGTACTCAGTACTTCTGTGAAACCAACTTATATTTACTCACATTTTCCTATGAAAGATAGAACACAACTATAGCCCAGTATGAAGGAGAGAAATGGAGTGGGAAGGGAGGGGAGGGGGAAGGCTTGATAGAGGAAGGGTAAAAGGCAGGACCACACCAACGGAGCATATGACAAGGGTACAAGTCAAATCTGTGAAGTGTAGAACATAGATGTTTTGGCACAATAATCAAGTAAATGAGGTGAAAGCTATGTTGATTGGTTTGATCTAACCACATCAGATTGCATAAAAAAAACCCCAGCACATTGTACCCCACATATGCATGAATGTATTCATGATCTATGTGTATTTGACTTAATAAAAAAAAAAAAGAACCTGGATGTGGTGCTACCTTCTCCAAGTAAAAGTTTGCTGAAAAAAAGAAACATGCATTGAATAAATACCAGAGAGAGAAGAAGTTACTTACAGTCAGTACATCTACTCACCTGCTTTTTTAAACCCTCTCCTATCAGAGTTTTGTCCCCAACACTTCAGCAATATTGTTCTTACCAAGGATCACAGTGACATTATGGTATATGGTAATTTTTGCTTTTATTTTACTTGATTTTTTCAATGTCACTCAAAAATGTTCTCTCTCTCTGGACTGTCTGAAGGGCCTCTGTATTTTCAGAGTTCTCCAGAAAAACAGAAGCAATCAGATGTTTATCTACTTATTTAGAGAAGGGGAAGATACAGAAGAGAGAGAGATTATTTTAAGAAATTGGATCATACAATTAGGGTGGCTGACAAGTATAAAATTTTCAGAGCAGGCCAGCAGGCTGGAAAAGCAGGGGAGTTGATGCTGCAAAGTCAGAATGCCGTCTGAAAGCTAAGTTCCTTCTTCCTTGAAGTTCTTTCTTTTAAGCCCTTTAGGTGAGTAGATGAGGCTCACCCAAATATGGAGAAGAATCTTCTTTACCCAAAGTCTACTGAATTAAATGTTACTCATACCTAAAATATCCCCTTAGACTGACTTCTAAACTGATGTTTGACCAAAACCAAAGTCTCAGAGCCTACCCAAATTGACACAGCATTAGCCATCATAGTCTGTATTCTCTTGCTTTCTGAGAATGGGCTCAGAAATATGGTCTTCATTTTCTTAGTCCTCATTCAGGTGTTCTATTAAATCTTCTTTCTTCACTCTCAATTTTCTAAGTGATGGCTCAGTTATAGGCCAGTCATGTTTTATTTCCTTTCTCTATACCCTCCTGCTGTGAAAGTAGGAGACAGACTGAAGATTCAAAATGATGTTCTTACTAAGAACAGTATGCTGGGCAGGTGGGGACTTCTCACAAAGGCTAATTCCTGTAACAATTTGATCAGATATCTGATATTTTAAAAATCACATTTTGAATGTACCACCAGGGTGCAGTTTTGTATACAAAAACTGGATAAATAAACATGCCAGGGGGAAGAGAGACTTTCCCAAGTGAGTGACAACCACACGTTATTTGTTGGTTATTTTTATTTCATCCCTTGTAGTGCCTGTCAGTGACGGCTGATGATCTAGATTAACCTTGCAGAGAGCAGGGGCTAAAGAAAAAGGGAATCAGCAAAACTTTTTTTTTTTTTTTTTGAGACAGAGTCTCACTACGTTGCCCTTGGTAGAGGGCCATGGTGTCACAGCTCACAGCATCCTCAAATTCTTGGGCTTCAGTGATTCTCTTGCCTTAGCCTCCCAAGTAGCTGGGACTACAGGTGCCTACCACAATGCCTGGCTGTTTTTGCTACTGCCGTTGTTGTTGTTATCATTGTTGTCTAGCAGGCCGGGGCCAGGTTCGAACTCGCCAGCCCCTGTGTATGTGGCCAGTGCCCTAACCACTGTGCTTTGGTCAACAAAACTTCTAACAGTAGTGGGGGCCTGAGAACCCAGAGGCTCCCGGCTGTGTAAGAGGCAGGGGAAAATTAAATTCTAAACTGTGGGCTCGGCTCCTGTGGCTCAAGCGGCTAAGGCACCAGCCACATACACCTAAGGTGGCGGGTTCGAATCCCCAGCCCGGGCCTGCCAAACAACAATGATGGCTGCAACCAAAAAATGGCCAGGCGCTGTGGCGGGCGCCTGTAGTCCCAGCTACTTGGGAGGCTGAGGCAGGAGACTCGCGTGAGCCCAGGAGTTGGAGGTTGCTGTGAGCGTGATGCCATGGCACTCTACCCAGGGGGATAGCTTGAGGCTCCGTCTCAAAAAAAAAAAAAAAATTCTAAACTGTGTGCAGACCCAGAATTCAAGACCAGCTTAAGCAACATAGAAAGACCCTGTCTCTATTAAAATATCTTAAAAGTTAGTCAAGCATGGTGGTACACACTGTAGACTTTGCTACCCCAGGAGGCTGAGGCAGGAAGATCATTTGAGTTCAGAAATTTGAGAGTACTATGAACTATGCTTAGGCTACTGCACTTCATTCTGGGTGACAGAACAAGACCCTGTATCTGGGGAAAGAAGATTAAATGCTAAGTTATCACCTATACCTTTACAAGAATTTGGCAGCTCAGAGACTCTACATATTCCCCCGGTTTAATTAAAACCCTTCATGGCACATTCTGCTTTAAAAATTAAAATAGGCCAGATGTGGTAGCTCACTCCTGTGGTGGCTCAATCCTAGCTATCACTCTGGGAGGCCGAAGTGGGTGAATTTCCTAAGCTCAGGAGTTTGAGACCAGCCTGAGCAAGAGTGATACCCTGTCTCTAAAAAAACAGCTTGGCATTTTGGAATGCCTATAGTTCCCCCTATGTGGGGAGGCTGAGGCAAGAGGATCACTTGAACATAAGAGTTTAAAGTTGCTGTGAGCTATGAGACCACAGCACTCTACCAAGGGTGACAAAGTGAGATTGTTTAAAAAAAAATAATTAAAAATAAAAAATAAATAATGGAAAATTAAAGAGTCTCTCACATGGCTACTGTTCTCCATGACATTTGCTGAGTTCTGGGCCTTTGTGAAAGGTTAGAGATTTACACCAACAATGTTGGAAACAAAGAACGAAATCTCCTATAGTTAGTTTCCTGGCATAGGAAATAAAGATATCCCATGGGAGAGAACTTGTCTCGAGATCACAGTTAGTTTTCCCTTTTGGACATTTTCTGGGTGTTGACATTGGATGAAATTAGAATTTGGAGCTGAGACAGGAATCCTTTATGGTAGGTAGTACTTGCTCTTTCTGCCTTTCAGAGTTTAGGAGGCAGGTGAGAGAGGATTTATATGCCCAATCATAACGCCAACCCAGTTTAATTTATATTTGGATTTAGATGATCAGCCCATTAGTCTAATATAATCAACACAGAAAGGTATTTATAGCATATTTTAAGTTACAAAACAAAACAACAAAACATAAAATGGAGATTCCAGATGTCCTCCTGTATCAGTTAAGGGAACGCTTGCAGTCCTTGGCTGTGACAAATTCTTCCATTTTTTCAGATGGCACTAGCAATTTCAAATCAATTTCTTTCTGTCTGTCTGTCTATCTCTCTCTCTCTCTGTCTCATTTTTACCTCTGCTTCCATTGTCATATTTCCTTCTCTGACTCAACTCCTTCTGAATCCCTTTCATAGGAATTCTTATGATTACTTTGGGCTTGGATATTCCAAAAGAATCTCGCTATTTCAGTACCTGTAATTTAACAACACCTGCAAAGTTCTCTGTGCCATGTAAATTAACATAGTGACAGGACTGGGGAATAAGATATGACCATCTTTGGATGGTCATTATTACGTCTTCCACAACTATTTACAGCTGATTTTTTTTAAAATCACATTCATAATCTTCAGCTTTAATTCATGTTTTTCCTTCATTTAGACGTAGTGCAATTATTGATAACTACCTTACATTTGATTTATTACGGACCTGATTCTCCTATTTCTTTCTTCTCTCTTTTTGCTTTTTAATTTTTTTATTTACTTATGTTCTTACTTATTACCTATCAACGAGGGCTTAGGCATTTTAAAATTTAAATTCAGTGACTATTCCTGTGATTGTATTGTACGTATTTGAATTTCCACTATTAATGTTATTTCTAGGTATTTTATTCTAGAGAAATGTATCTGTTAAACTTGGTGACTTATTTATATTCACAGCTATAATTGCATCCCTTATTTCTTCAAATTTTCTTAGAATATAATTTTTTTTCTCCTTGTTTACTCTCATTCATATGAGCTAAGGCATTTTCATATATTTAATAATCTGTGTTTGAATGTCATTTTATCTTAACTGTCATAGACCTGTGAGTTTAATTTTTGAGAAACTTTCTTTAAGAGGGTACATACTTCTCTTTCAAAGGTTCTTCAGAAAGAAGCATCACTTTGTCACTTTCATTCAGAAAGAAAGATAAGATAAAATACAAAAATGACTCAATAATTTCAAAATATTGGAATAATGATTTAACAAAAATACATTTTAAATACAAGTCTTCTTTATGAATTCAACGATTGTAAGGTCTTCAGTATATTTCAACCAGTCAAAGTTGTATTTTTCGAATGCTCATATTTTACAAATATTGGCCAACAGGAACCTCTTTACCAGGATTCCTACGTCCACTTGAAATGATGCTAGTAAGTCATTACTTTTGTTTGGGCACTTTACGATATCCTAGACCTGTCTTACATCTTCCCTGACCTAATCATGGAATTTCCATTGCTCAAGAGCACCCTGGATTTTTTTGAGAACGGTATTAGAAATCATAATTCAGGAGCTGGGGGTATATATTAGTTTCATATTACTGGGATTGCAGGATTCCTAGGTCATTTCAGTGTATAAAGCTACCAAATAAACACCTGGTTTTCCTTTAACTATGTGCTTCTTATTGGTGTTTCCTCTTCTAACACTACAGTATTTGTACTTCTATTTCATTTTGTTTGAGTGATTATGTAACTGTTCTGCTCTTTACTTACAGCAAAAATTTTTATTTCTAACAAAATAAACATGCTTACATATTTTTGTATAATCATTCAAAAATAAAGACAAAATGTATATTAATATTAAAAATAAATCTGAATTTTGGTCAACGTTTCTTGTATAGACCCTTTTTGCTTCTGGCATGCATGCTAATAGGTATATGTCCACGATTTCCTTTGGTTTAGAATCACTCATAACTCACCCTGCTTGTTAAAGAGGTATGTATTTGATGTGTGGGTTGTTGCAGTTTATTTCAGATTCAAGATGTTATTATGCCAACATACCACAGTTCTATATTCTTAGAAAGTATCTTCTAGGTGCCGATACTTAGACTTTGATGGAGAATGGTGGAAATTCTATCGGTCTACCTTATAAGATGTGGGAAGAAAAAAAAAAACCCAGCAATTTAATCTTGGAAGTCTGTGTGCTTCATTTAGCCACCATGTGGTCTACCTGCCATGGTTAAATGCCTGGTTATATGCATATGATTCATGTGCATGACTTCAGACTGCACAAAACAATTCTGCCTTCTCTATTCAGTTTCAAACAATATTAAAATCTACATGTTTTCATATATTCAATTAAATTTTAATTTTGCAAATCCTGTTCTGATCTATTATTTTATTTATCTTTCTCACTTTAATAAGGTTAAAGTTCAGTTTCTTTTTATATAACATAATATCCCCTTACAATCTAACTGTAGCTTGCTGTGCTCTGTTATTCTTAGGCTTGTGAACATTTACATTTAATAGGAAAATAGTATTATGATTTAGTATCACTCAAATCTTTATTTTGTTCCAGAGGGATTTTTAGGAAAATATCTAGCACCTTAAAATGCTATATTATTGGTATATCAGTAAACATACAAAAAAAGTTTTCTGAAAATTTATCTAAGGTCCTCTTTTACATGTGACAATTTTGGAGATATATATATATATATATATAAAATCCTTTTGAATTATAGACAGTCTAATGAAGAATTCCACAGTATCGATTACTAAAATGCTATATGGATGTAAACTTCTTAAGGTCAATTAAAATATTAGATACATATAAACAGAATATATGAAGACCAAAGTAAATAAATTACTGAAGCATTATTGCAAAAATGTATAAGACTTATACCTTGTAATATTTCCATGCATTTAAAATATAAATTTTTCTGAAGATTAAAAAAATTTAGATTTTTGTTTCATTAAAACACCTTTAAAAAACTATTATATGTGGCATGTATACACACATACATATATATATGTATGTGTTTTTATGTATTTTATTTTTTGAGACAGAATCTAACTCTGTCACCTTGAGGTTGAGGGCTGTGGCATCATAGCTTAAACACGTGGGCTTAGGTGATCCTCTTGTTTCTGCCTTGTGAGCAGCTGGGACTACAGACGCCTGCCAGAACGCCTAGGTAGTTTTCCGAGATGGGGTCTCACTCTTGCTCAAGCTGCTCTTGAACTTCTCAGCTGAAGCAATCCACCTGCCTTTGCCTCCCAGAGTGCTAGGGTTATAGGCATGAGCCACCACACCCTGGCAAAAACACTAGATTTTCTAATTACACACTTCGATAATCATACTTTCTCTTTTAATTTCAGTTCTGCCTTAGATTGATGTAAAAGTTAAGCTATTAATTTCAATGTGCAAATCTAAATTAGTTAGAAAAAAGAATGCCATGACACTAATTGACAACTTTGTAAGTAATTGCGTTTATCAACACAAGACAAAATTACAAAATTATTTTAAACATCACATTTCTCACGTAAATTATATAATACTTTACCTCTTTTAAGTCTTTACACAAGTGCTCCTCTTTGAAAATTTAAAGAATATCACATTTTTAGAAAAATAGACATATATTAAAATTACTAAATAATTTTTAAGGACATCTCGCCTTAGGCAGTAATTTATTTCCTGCCTACATTCTATCATGAGTACAAAGGTTGAATTTCTTTATGAGCTTGATACTATTTTAAAAGATCGTTATTGGTTTTAAAATAGATAATTCATGAAATTTTTGGTTACATATGTACATGTATATATGTGCAAAGGCATTCTGGCCTCCTACAGGACAGTATAGCAAATTATTTAAATATTAGTTTTTGCCTTTTTACAGTAAAATCTTGTGTTTATGATCCAGTATATTTTGTTTGCAGGTTTCATTCTAAATAATCATTCTTGAGACTCTAAGATATCTGAACACATTTGAAGATTCAATAAATTTAAATGTATGTTTTATAAATCTTAGTACCTCAAGCTTCTTTTTAAGGGAACTGATGCTTTTTTCCCAAAACACAGTTCTTCCACATACAGGTATTGAAATTTCAGTGTCAACTTATTATCTTTTCATAGACTAGAGTTCCTCATTCATAGTACTTGTCCTCTGCCTTCCTGTCTTATGCAGTCTAGGCTTACACTGAGCAGAGAATTACTCCACTCTGATCAATTTCCAATTACTTGAATGTCTTGGTTTTAACAGCTAAACTCTCTCTTGGGTGTTCTGAGTCCTTTATCTTTAGAGACAACCTATCACAAAACTCACTTCCTCTAGCGATGATGTCTGAAAGGCTTGATCTTATTTGCAGGCAATTTTACAGTTTTCTGGAACTCCCAGAAGCAAAATTTCCAGAAGAGTGTGGAGAATTTATACATGTGTGCACTTGGGTAGCTTTAGGAGCAGAGGAAGAGGAGAAAGTTAGCCTCCTATGCATTATTTTCTCCTGATGAGAAAGGAAAGGCTTATGTTGGTTTCATAAGCTCATGTTCAGATACAGCAATGAGGAATGAATAATCACATAAATAAAATGCTACTTCTCTAGTTTCATTTCATCATATTTTATGTGGGTTTTCACTTTCTTCTGGGTATTTGGGTGGCAATATTTATTCTCTCACATATACCATTACTCTAGCTGGGTAGAGTGTATTTATTCTAGGTTTTATGTATCTTAAATGTTTCAGAAAGAATGTTATGGTACCTGAAATATCAAGAGGAAATTGTAATTTTGAATTATCTCTGTTATATCAATAAAAAATTTGGAGATTTAGAACCATACTATCCATTATTTATAAGTAGGAGTAAAATTATTCTTTTCCAGGAACAAGGAAATACCTATGGTAAATGGATCTGGACTTGAGATAAAAACAGAGCACCTAACACTTCCATGGAATTTTATGGGAAAGAGCTAGAGATGTGGAAGTATGACACAAAAGATAAACAGTAATGATTCCTAATGAAAACCACAAAGTTTTTTTTTTTTTTTTTTTAACTGAAACAGCTTGGGACTACAGGCCACAATGTCATTCTTAGTGGAAGAGATAATCAAAAGCAAAGTTACAATGATTTACTCATTTATGTCCTGATATTGTTGATTTATTTTACCATTTATGTGTTCCATGTGAAGACAATACTAAATTGTAGAAAATAAAATCATAGGTTCAGAATTTAACATAGGAATTTTTCATTAATTATATTAAAAAATCTTATGCAAGAAGAAAATAATGATTCTATAGATTACCTATTGCTGCATAAAAATATCACCATAACTTAGAAACTTAAGAAATCTTTTTTATCTCAGTTTCTGTGGGCACAACTTAGCAAAATCCTCAACTTCAGGGTCTCACAAAGGTGCAATCAGGGTATATGCCATGGTAAATGGTGACAAGCATTCTGCTAAGTATTAGAGATGAAAACACCAAACACAGTCCCTTTATCCATGGATTGTACATTGTAGTGGAACAATTTTACTTGTGGATAGGTTATTTTAACATGCTACGCTATTTAATATGTAGAAGAGCTAGGATTTTGTGATTGATCGCATGTGTGAGTACAGTAAGGGAGCTTAGTCGAGAAGGATAGCTGAGTTTTGACTTAGGCAAATTTTGTGTTGAATACACAAAACTAAAGACAATAATTTTTCCATAAATATTCTTTCTTAGAATAAAATAATTACATTATACTAATATATATAGTTTGTCCTCTATTATACATTTACATATAAATGTGTGCCAGTGTCATAAACATCTCTACTAGAAAAATATCTTGATTCCTCTTGCTTATTCTTAATTAGCAATGTCATTCCCCTGACATGGCTGATTGAGCCAAGAGAAGCTATCCAATCCCAGAGGAACCAATCCATAAACTAATCTGAATTAATCAGACTCCCTTTTGAGAATTTGAACTATCATGCACAGAAACCTAATAAGTAGCTAGCTGAGGTAATGGCAGATCATTATAGCAAAGGTCCACGAACTCCTGCAGCTGAGCTCTCAGGAGCTCTCTTCTTTCAGGCTTGTTGAAATCTAGTTCTATTTTTCTTTAATTTTTTTAAATATACTTTTTTTACAATCAATATCTTGGACTAACTTCAATAGGTTTTAATTGCCTGAAACCAATTTTTCTCATCTAAATTATGTTGAAAAGTATTGATGTCTGTTGAGAAATAAGGAATAAATTTTGGATTCTACTCAAGAAGGGATGAGTTATTTCTACCTGTTATTTAAAAACATGAAAAGCCATGTAGATTAAGGAGATATGTTTGTTATATCTTATGTCTATTTCATGAGTATTTTTATTGCTTAGTATATATCTTAGTATATTCATTATCAACACATATATGTAGTTATGTATACATTTAAAATCTTTTATATATTACATATATATGTAAATAATATCTTCATTTCTTCATCATATTACAAAATCCTAAAGTAGAAATCTCCTGGTGGTTCTTTTGTAGGTTTAGAGAAAGAGTAAAGTTAGAGTGGTGGTGGGGGCTAATTGATATTTGTGGGGATTTTGATGGTTTAAAAATTATTGTGGTATGTCAATAGTTGTATATCTTTATAGGGTACATGTGATGTTTTGATACAGGCATACAATGTGAATCAAGTTAGGATAACTGAGGTATCTATTAACTCCCATTTATCATTG
>NW_003852485.1:5817661-5818960 GCF_000181295.1 Otolemur garnettii | reverse complement strand
CAACACCAACAAAAATTTTCATCCCCACATAAAGGCATGGAAATTAAATAACCTATGCTGAAAAATAGTTGGGTCACAGAAGAGAAAAGGAGATAATTATTAACTTCCTCAAACATAATATCAAGGAAGACACAAGCTACCACATCTGTGGGACACTGCAACAGCAGTCCAATGAAGGAAATTTATCGTATTAGATGCTTAATCTAATACATAAAGAGAGCACATCAATAAACTAATGAGTCATCTTAGAGAAATAGAAAGGAAAAGCAATCCAATCCCAAACATAGCAGAAGAAAAGAAATAACCAAAATTATATCAGAAATAAATGAAATTAATAACAAAAGAAAATCAATGAAATAAAAAGTTGATTCTTTGAAAAGATAAATAAAATTGATAATCCATTGGCAAGATTAACTAGAAACATAAGGTAAAATCTTTAATAACCTCAATAAGAAAAGAAAAATGAGAAATAACAATTGATACCACAGAGATAGAAGAATTATTCCCTACTACTACAAAAACTCTATGCCCAGAAATTTAACAATGTGGAGCAAATGGACCAATACCTAGATTTATACCATCTCCCTAGACTTAAACAGGAAGTAATAGATTTCTCGAGTAGGCCAATATCAAGCACTAAGATTGAAGTAGACAATAAAAAACTTCCAAAAGAAACAACCAAAAAAGGGCTGGACCAGATGGCTTCACACTAGAATTCTATCAAACCTTCAAAGAGGAGCTTACACCTATACTTCAGAATCTATTCCAAAACGCCAAGAAGGAAGAAACCTTCCCCAACATGTTCTATGAAGCAAACATCACCCTGATTCCAAAACCAGGAAAGGACCCAACTAAAAAGGTGAATTATAGACCAATTTCACTAGATGCAAAAATATTCAATGAAATCTTAGCTAACTGATTGCAGCTACACATTAAAAAAATTATATATCACTATCATGTAGGCTTCATCCAAAGGATGCAAGGTTGGTTTAATATAAACAAATCCACAAAGGTGATTCATCATATCCATGGAAGCAAAAACAAAGACCATATGATTCTCTCAATATATGCAGAAAACCATTTGATCAAATCCAGCATTCTTTTCTAATAAAAACACTTAATAAAATGGGCATATGTGGCACATTTCTTAAGCTGATTGAAGTCATCTATGACAAACTCATAGCTAACATCATATTGGATGGAGTATAACTGAAAGCTTTTCCTGTAGAACTGTAAACAGACAAAGATGTCCACTATCACCACTACTATTCAACATAGTTCTGGAAGTTCTAGCCAATG
>NW_003852485.1:5811023-5816734 GCF_000181295.1 Otolemur garnettii | reverse complement strand
ACATATATACATATAGAATAGACTAGAAAACCAAGAGATAAAATCAGTCTCTTACAGCCATCTGATCTTTGGCAAACCAAACAAAAGAATCTTTATTCAACAAATGGTCCTGGAAGAATTGGATAACCACATGTATGAGCCTGAAACTGGATCTACAACTTTCACCACTTGCAGAAATTTACTCAAGATTTCAAAATTTACTCAAGATAAAAGACACAAATGATAAAAGACTTAGAATAAAGTATGGGGAAAACTCTTGATGATATCAGACTGGGGAAAGATTTTATGACAAAGACTTCAACAGCAATCACAACAACAATAAAAATTAACAAATGGGACTTAATGAAGCTGAAAAGCTTTTGAACAGCTAAAGACACAACAAGTAAAACTAAAAGAAAATCTTCAGAATAGGGAAAGATATTTTCAGGGTATGAATTTGACAAAGGGTTGGTGACTAGAATCCATAGAGAGGTCAAATCAACAAAAATAAAGCAAACAATCCCATATACCACTGAGCAAGAGACATGAACAGAAACTTCTCAGAGGAAGACAGACAAATGGCTAACAAGTATTTGAAAAAATGCTTATCATCCCTGATTATCAAAGAAATGCAAATCAAAACCACCCTGAGATATCACCTAACCCCAGTAAGAATGGCCATGCAGTGTATAAATATACTTTCTTATTGCTAGTTTAGCTTGTAGTTTGGTTGCTTTAAAATACCTGCCCTTTACACTTAGGCTTAAAACCAAGATAGAGAAAAACAAAGACCATAACTGCCATTCTACCTGTGTTCCTGCTGATCTGTGTGCTCTCTTTTTATAGTTGATGCTTCTTCCTTTATAGTTGGATCACCTAAATCACACCTGCTAGCCTGACTGCCCTTATAAATGGCCAGCTATTGATTAGGTCTTCGTTTTGTTTGCTTAATATTCTCTGCGTTCTGATTCCTTGTTATTTGTCTCTTTACCTTATTCCAATGGCCTTTTTCTTCCTCTCACCCTCACATTCCCTTCCCTTGTCAGGTCACAGTTATAAAGGTGTGCAACTCATCCCAAGTGCAAACACTGTGTTGGAATAGTTTTTAACCACTATACTAAGGACTATAAATCAATTTGGAAATTATTTAAATTGCTTTTGTCCATTAGTTATTTCCTAATGTATACCATGGAATTGTATACCAAGAAACAGGTAAGACAGGTAGAGAAGCTGATGAGGCTTTAGGACAAAGTCCAAGCCCCAAATTGCTTTTGTGTCTTACATATTTTTTCTTAATGCTAAATTTCTATTCCTTAAAATAGGAAACTTTATTCTTCAGTTCACCATAAGACCCAGTCTACTCTATTGTTTTATATCATCAACTTTAGTTTTCATATTTATAGCCTTGCTGGCCCCTGTAGACATTTAAGTTTGCAATTTTCTGAACCAAAGTTCCCAAAGTTCCATGGAGCCATAGTAAGATAATAAACAAAAGAAATTCTATTTTACATTATATTCAATTCTATAACTGATTTGTTATTAAACATTAGACTATGAAACCAAACTATGAGGACTTTGAATGTGGACAAACAATATAAGTCCCATTAGCCTGCAAGGGGAGTATTGAATGATCTCATTTAATTTGTGGAAAGTTGGAGAGCAGAAACTCAGCAAATGAAATTAAGTGCTATGCCTCATTGAATGAGCTTAAAGCTCTCCAAGGGGACATCCAAGTTCTAGTATACAGCAAATAATGGGCAGAGCCTTTAATTTAGCTGTGATTTTGAAATGGTTAGTTGGAGAAAGATATAGAAAAGAAGGATGCAAATGATCTCACCCAGCAGGATGCTGAGAAGTGTCCATGTCAATGTGGCTCTCAAGAAGTCAAACAAATAAAAATATGCTAGAATTTTATGTTTAAGTTCCATTTGCTTCTCAATTTCTGTTTTCTGCATCTCCTCCAAAGAAGTTACTTTTATACTTTGGTAAGGTTCATAGTTAGACTTTACCTCTGAAAAAGTTCACTGATAACTTATTGAAATTGATTATTATATGATATTTTCTGCTCTAACGTAACTTTGGCATGTTTGCTGATTTTTGTAATTCAGAAATTTGGGGGAATACTGAAGTATATGTCACTTTCACTCAGCTCTTTAAAAATTCTGTCTTAAAATCATATGCAAGTGAAGGGCAGGTTGTGAGGCAGAGGATTCCAGTGGGGCAAAGTAAAGGTGACAGATGGCTCTGCAGGGGAAAACTGCAGCTACCTACACACGCTCTGCAGTTTCTGTTTACTACAACTATTACAGAGTTTGCGCTTCAAGATTTTATTTTATATAGACTTTTTTGTGAAAGTTATTTTAAAATTTCCCCAAATATTTTGTTAATCTAGTAATTTAAGAGATGGCAACAATTTGAATGCTATGGCAACAGGGATTAACTGTTATTTCCTAAAAAGATAGTCATGATTATTTTTAAGCATAAAAGTTGGCCCTAGGGAAAAATGTTTTTTTCTATGAATTGAAAATCTTAAAGGAATGTGATTATTAAAACAACAAAACCATTGGGATACTCTCATAATATCAGGTTGGACAAGTTCACAAACCTATCCTGAAAAAAAGTGCTACATACCTCATTGCTGAATATCACTACAATCACCTTTAAAGTACTTCCCTAGGGATGCTATGCACTGACGCCAGTGCCTAGTTCACTCTTCAAAGTAATTTGGAACCTTTTTCTCAAACTGGAAATATATCTGAATATATTCACACACACACACACACACACATAGCTATATCTCACAGAATCAACTAGGTCTTCATATTCAATCAATAGTTCAATCAAGTTTCTCTTTGTTGCTATTTAATAATTCATTCATTATGGCCAAAACTGCATAAGAATCAATTTTGGAATCTTTTTCTCTACACTAAAGGAAGTAGAAGCCATCTCAACATGTGCACGTGTACACACACATACATACAAATGTTGTACTTCTATTTATGTTGAAAAAGCATAATTTACACTACATGGGAGGCTGAGGCAAGAGGATCTCTTGGGCACAAGAGTTTGAGGTTGCTGTGAGCCAGAAGCCAGGGCACTCTACCCAAGGTAAAAGAGTGAGATTCTGTCTCAAAAAAGGGAAAAAAAGTATAAATTACAACCACTCAGAATCAAATACTTATAAAAATTAGATTTATTACAATAACAACCACCATTTTTAAATCTAAATGTCTCTCTGATAGAGTAGATAGCAGCTATGTTTTCAACATCTGGTAATTCAGGAAGATACTCAGAAATTAGAATTTGCCAGTGATTTGCACACTTTTTTTTTAGTCATCACATTATTATTTCAAAGAAAATATTATTATCCATGTTTTACAGACAAGGAAATTGAAGCCTAAGAAATTTAAGTAATTTAAGTAAAAATCACAAAATGCCAAATCTGAAACTTCCTCTTTAACATGATTTGGTAGGGTAATAGTTTTAAAAGGACAATTTGAATTTTTTATTATTCACCTGCTTAGAACTCTATATTTCTTCAATGTTTCATGACAATGGTAATTAAATAATTACTTTTTATTGTCTCTTTCCCTTTCTGGATTATAAATTTCAGGAGAGCAGAATTGTGTACATCTCATTACTGCAGCATTCCAGCTATGAGAATGGTGCTTGGTGTACAGTAGGGACTTGATGTATTTATTAAAGAAATAATAATAGAATGAATATGTAGCAAGTCCCTAACAGGTGGGTGGATTTTCCAGGATGATGCTTCTCAAAGTTTAGATAATGTTTGGTCACAATCGTGGAAATGGTAGTTTCCACAAAATGATGTGCTATGATCACAGTTAACCCTCAGTTCATGATTACACTGTTTGGTTTTCACTAACATTTCATCGGAATTTCTCAGTAGATGAATACATTTTTATCAACTTCGTAGCATTTGCAGAACAGAGATACATGCCTTTAATCAGTACACTGTCACAGATAAGGGTACCTTTATGTCTTTCGAGCATGAGTAATCAAATGCTATGTGACATTATGATAATGTAATAATTATCTCAGGTAAAATTTATGTTTACATTTATAGTGTGCCTGAACTGTGCTCAAAAACTCACATTTAAGTATCATAATAAATGCAATAATACAACATTGTGATATGCTCTTTTAATTCATCCCTTTTGAAGATACAGACACTAAAATTTACAGAGGAATATTAATAAGATGGTAAATGGCAGGCTGTTCTTTAAATCCAGGCAACCCGCCTCTAGAGAGGGACTCCTAGCTGATACATTGTAGCATTTTAAAATAACATGAATTTCAATAGTGTGTTATCACTGTTATGTGTAAATAAATGGATTGCTTCAAAAGGAGGGATTCATAAAAATAATAGTAAATTAAGGATATTAAAACTTTCCCCCTTGCCTTCCAGGAACAAACCAGACATGTGTTGATATATTCTGACCATCTTTTTCCAAACAGATGATGTGAATTAATGTGATGGATAACTTAGATAGTTTATGTTGTTTGACCTTTAAAAAAATCAGATGGTAAGCCTGGCATCTTGCTGATATACAATAAGGAATTAAACAGAGATATAATGCTACGGTATCATATCTGCTTTGTGTATTTAAGTTTATACTGGCTACAGAAAAAGCTCTACATTTTATTAAATCTATCTTCCTTTGAACTTTCTTTTGAATGGTAGATCCCTTTTTCCATAATACTCTAAATTTATCAGTAATTTGGTAAGCTAGAGGTTTAAGTAGTACAGCCCACTGGACTGTACGTATCCTTTTCTCTCCCTTTATAGAATAATCATAGGATAAAATAATACATACCAAGGACATTCAAAAGACAGTGAAAGCAAATTAGATCTAATCCCCAGGTACTAAGAAAAAATATCATTTTCTTCTCTGTGTTATGTAATCCCTAAATGAAAAATTTAGAACCCTGAAAACATTAGTAAATAGCAATTTTTGCAACATAAATACCTCAGGGTGTTATATATGACCTGGGAAGGGTAGTAAATATGAGGAAAAACAAGGAGGAGGAGAACAGAGGGAAAAAGGAATAATGTTCTTTGAATTATTTTATATATTTATTGAAATATAATTGACATAAAATAAACTTTAAATATCTAGAAAGAACAATTTAATAAATTATAACTCAATATGTGCTCATGAAACTATAAAAACAATCGAGATAATGAATATGTCCATCACCAGCTAAAAAATTCCCCATCTCCATCATAACCCTTCCTTCTATTTTGTCTGACATTTTACTCAGAATAATTATTTTGGGATTCGTCCCACAGTTCATCCTTTTTAATTGTCAAGTGGTATTCCCTTTTATGTATTTGCCACAATTTGTCTGTCTACTTAAGTTTGTTGACAGATATTTGAGAAGTTTTCAGAAATTGAAGATTCTATGAGCATTTTTGTCTGTCTTTGTATGGATGTATGTTTTCTCTTAGGTGAATATCTAGAAGTGAAAAAGCTAGGTCATAAAATTGTATGTCTATTTTTTTAACTACTAGACTTTTCCTTATCAGTTTTACGTTTACAGAAAAGATTGAATAAAATGTGCAAAGTTCCCACAAACTCTAACAGCTTCCTCCCCCCAATTTTTCCACTGTGGAACATTTTACCTTAGTATGGTGCATTTGTTAAAATTGATGAGTCAATATTGTGGTGTCGTTACTGAAAGTGTACTGATACATTCAGGGCTGGACA
>NW_003852485.1:5802684-5805921 GCF_000181295.1 Otolemur garnettii | reverse complement strand
TAATCTCATTTTTCCATTTTTGTTTTTGTTGCCTGTGCTTTTGGGGTGATATCTAAAAAATTCATTGCCCAGATTGATGCCAGGGAACTTTTCCCTGTATTTTCTTCTAATTCTTTTGTAGTTTCAGATGTGTGTTTAGGTCTTTTTTCCACTTAAAGTTGATTTTTGTAGAGGGTGAAAGACAAAGGTCTATTTTAATTTTTTTTGCATGATCTAGTTTTCCTACCACCATTTATTGAAGGGATTATCCTTTCACCATTGTGTGTTGTTAGAATCTTTTGTTTTCTTTTTGTAATTTTTAAAAAAATTAGTGGACAAATTATAGCTGGATATATTTATGAGCTCCAAAGTGATGTTATTTACAAATCTAATGTAGAATAACTATATCAAGCTCATTAACATATTAATCATCACATATGCTCATCTTTTTTTGGTGAGAACATTTGAAATTTATGCTCTTTGCAATTTTGAAATGTTCAAGGCATTGTTATTTACTGTACTCACCATGCTGTAAAATTTATCTCAAAGGAAAACACTCTTATTCTGACTTTTAACTGAAGTTTTGTACTGTAGGGCTCTTGGGGAGGAAACATAATTCATTTTCATTCCCCTTTTTAGGTTTTTATTGAGATACTTATGAAAACAAAAGTCAAATTAACCACACACAAAAAGCAGAATTTTATTAACATGTTTTGTACCCATCTCAGTACAGAGGCCTTAGTTCAAAAGCATTTTTCTCTCAAGTCAGTGGCTTAAGGGCCTTGATTAAATAGTATTTTAACAAAGAGCCATCAATCCTATATAATGATAAGACAAAGGAAAAAGCAGTTTCAGTATTTTAAAAGATGAGAATATATGAAAACATAGTAAAATGTATTTCCAGATTCTTCTGGTGCCTACTGGTGTTCCTCTGGTCCAATAAGCAAATGCTGTAGCTGGTAAGGAAAGAGTTATGTCCTGCTATCAGGCAAACATTATAGAAGCTGAGGCAGAATGTTCCTTCTGCTTTTTCAGTGTCTTTAACTAAACAATCCTCAGGATTTTGAGGAGAAATACGTTGGTTTCCTTTGCCATCATTTACCCTTCATCTCCCCATACCTTCAAACCCATGCCTACCCCGTCACTGATTAATCATCATTCTATTCTGTGCTTCCTTGAGTGCAATTGTCTTGGATTCCATGTATAAGTGATACCATGCAGCATTTGTTTCCCTGTATCTGGCTTATTTCACTTAGCACAACATTTTCCAATGCCATCCATGTTGTTGCAAATGACAAAATGTCTTTCTTTTAAAAGCTGAACAGTATTCCACTGTGAAAAGTACTCACATTTTTTATTACCCGTTCATCTGTCAATGGATATTTTAGATCGTCTACCTCTTGGCTATTGTGACTAGTGCTACAATGAACATGAGAGTGCAGACATCTCTTTACCAGACTGATTTCAAATCACTTATATTAATACTAAAAAGTGAGTACTGAATCATATAGTCATTCTAATTTTTTGTTGGGGGGAACCTCCATACTGTTTTACATGGGGCCATCCTGATTTATATTCCCACCAACAATGTAAAATGGTTTTGTTTTTCACATCCTCACAAACATTTAATGTTTCATCTTTTTGATAATTGCCATCCTGAATATGTGTGAGATGGTATATCATACTAGTTTGATTAGCATTTCTCTAATACTGATGGTGAGTATTTTTTCCATACATCTCTTGGCCATCTGTATGTCCTTTTTTGAGCACTATCTATTCAGTTTTCTTGCCGATTTTTAATTGGATCAGTTACTTTCTTTAAACAGAGATGATTGAATTCCTTATATAGTTGCTTAATAATGTTGATATTATGTTTTAAGAAATATATCTATTTTGTTGTGTGAACATCATAGAGTTTACTTACAAAAGCCTAGAGGGTAAAGCTTACTATATGGTACAGTCTAGTCTATGATTTTGAGCTACAAACCTGTACAGCATGTTACTGTACTGAATACTGTTAGCAATTATGATACAATGATAAATATTTGTGTATCTAAACCTGTGAGTTGTGACTCCTTTGTAACAATGAAAATACATCCTGCATATCAGATATTTACATTCTGATTCATAACAGTAGCAAAATTACAGTTATGAAGTAGCAACGAAAATAATTTTATGCTTGGGGGATCACCAGAACATGAGGAATTGTATTAAAGGGTTGTAGCATTAGGAGGCATTAGGAAGGTTGAGAACCACTGATCTCAACATATCTAAATAGTCAAAAGGTATGATAAATATATGGTATTATAATCTATGGAACCATTATAGTTTATTTGGTCTGTCATTGACTGAAATGTCATTAAATGTCACTTGCCTGTACATTTTGGACAGTAAATCCTTAACACATGTAAAGTGTGCAAATATTTACTTCCAGTTTGTAAGTAGTCTTTTCACTCTTATTTGCTTTGTTGTATAGAAGCACTGAAAGGGCATCCTTGTCAAAAATCAATTAATTGTAAATGAATGGACTTATTTCTGCACTCTCTATTCAGTTCCATTGGTGTATGTATCTGTTTTAATGCCAGTACCAAGCTGTTTTGATAACTATAGCTTTGTAATGTTTTGCAATTATGTAATGTCATGACTCCAGTTTTTTTCTTTTTCTTCTCAAGATTTCTTTTTCTACTTTGGAGCTTTTGTGGGTCCATACAAATTTTTAAATTGTTTTTCATTTCTGTGAAAATTGCATTGGAATTTTGATAAAAATTGCATTAAATCTTTAGACTGCCTTGGGCACATGGGCATTTTGACAATATTAATTCTTCCAATTCATGAACACAGTATTTATTTGTGTGATTAAAAAAATCTTCACTTTCTTTAATCAATATTTTATATTTTTCCAATATATAGGCCTTTCAAACTTTTGGTTAAATTTATTCATAAGTATTTTTTATTTTACTTTTTGCAGCTAATGTAAATAGGACTTAAAATCATTTCTCATTTTTTATCTTTTCTGTGTATATTGTTAAGTTTTTCTTTGTGTTACCACAAAGCTTTCCTAAAACATCTAATAGCTATAACATAATATGCTAACCTGATAACTTTGATCACATAAAATGTCATATTTTTACTCCATTATCTCCTGATAATTCATACTTTTGATTGCACAATTAGATCATTTCATATTGTATATCTTTAACAAATTATTGTAGTTATCATTATATGTAATAGTTTTGCCTTTTAACATTTATACTCAGC
>NW_003852485.1:5800942-5802554 GCF_000181295.1 Otolemur garnettii | reverse complement strand
CCCAAGAGTTGGAAGTTGCTGTAAGCTATGACACCACAGCATTCTACCCAGGGTGACAACTTGAGACTGTCTCAAAAACAAAAATAAATAAAGGTATTCATACTCAAGATACATGTGATTTACATACCATCATTGCAGTATTAGAGTATTTTTAATTTGGTTGTGTACTTACTTTTAGTAGTGAGCTTTATACTTTAACATGTTTTTGTGTTACCAATTACTGTTTTTTCTCTCACCTTGAAACTCTCCTTACATTTCTGGTAGTGATGTACTCACTCAGCTTTTGTTTGTTAGGAAAGTTTTTCTTTTTTTCTCATTTTGGAAGGACAGATTTGCCCAGTAAAGTGTTCTTGGTTGCCAGTATTTTTCTCTCAATATTTAAAAAATATCATCTTACTCTCTTCTGGCCTGTAAGATTTCTGCTGAGAAGGGTCACTGCTAGACTTACTGAAACTCCTTTACATCTATCCGATCTGGAGCACTAATGGCTTAGGTACCTGGGTTCAGGCAACCCCCCCCCCAACCCCCATCACATTAGTAAGAATATTCAAGGTGGAGATGTTTGTGAAGTAGCCAGGCAGCCAGGAATAGGAGGCCAGGTGTGGACAGAGTTAGAGCCACTCTGAAGTTGATGTGGGGGTTTGACTCCCTCTGATAGCTGAGTTTGGGCCGAAAACACATGCTAGATTAGCATCAGGTGCCAGACTCAAGTCAGCTCACTATTGTAATGACTCTAGTGTTTTAGATGTGGGAAGGCTCATTGTAGCCACAGAATTTGGTTCTCAAACGTGGGCACTCACAGGATATCATGTTCTAGGGTCAGGGCATATGTAGAGTTGGTAGAGATATAGGCTTCTCTCCCAAAGCATCTCAACAGTGCCCACTTCCTAGGTGATGAAGTAGAACACAGCTATGTGTCTCTTTACAGTATCTCCAGTCAGGAATAACTTTTGTTTACCTCAATGACAAAACATGCTTGTGTCCTTGGTGGAGCAGGATCACAGTGGTTCTCACCATTTGACTGATACCAATAACCTCCATCTTTCTTCTTTGCTCCTAATTGTTTCCTAGAGTTGCAAATGTGACAATCTTACCAACAATCCTTTCTATGTAGATTTTCTAATTTTTTTTTTTTTTTTGGTGCACTATATTTCTGCAAATTTCTTAATGGATCCTCAAGCCTTCTCCAGAATGTTTTGGGTTATATGTAAGTATATGTGGGGGGTTTGTGGAAAGACAAGGGTTAATACATCATATTTTACCACCTTTCTTGGTCCTCCACTTTTCTCCAATCAAGTCCTAAAGATACTAATTCCTATATATATATAGATATATAAAACCTTATTCCTAAACTATAACATTTTCATACTTAAAATCATCATTTTTTTTCATTTTAAATTTGTTATAATATCTCTCTTTTTTTTAATTGTTGAGGATTCATTAAGGGTACAAAAAACCAGTTTACACTGATTGCATTTGTTAGGCAAATACCCTCTTACACTCAGGTCTTGCCCCCAAAAGGTGTGGCACACACCAAGACCCCACTGGTTGCGGGGAGAAGGGGAGAGCAGAGAGAGAAAGGAGGGAGAGGTGGGGAAATGAAGAGGTGTTA
>NW_003852485.1:5786631-5800690 GCF_000181295.1 Otolemur garnettii | reverse complement strand
CCTTAGCTGATTGAGCCACAGGCACCGAGCCAAGTGTTATGATATCTTAAGAGTGTATCTTATATCAAGCATTGTAAGGTTTAATCTAATACATACCTATTTATGCTCTACAATGCAGCCTAAGAGAATTTTTATGACATAATTCTGACCTACTTAACTAAAATTACCCATTATTCTCATTACTCCCAAAATAAATACTCAACCACTAGTACACTAAATAAGGCCCTTTATTACTTTACTGTCATTTCAGTCTGATTTCACTTCACACCCCAGTCTGATTCTACCTCCTAGATACATCAAAACTCAAGATTTTATAAATTGTTTATAACTTTGCTCATTTTTCAAGTAGTCCTACAAAAAGAAATTCTACAATTTCGTATTCCTTTTTTACTTCCTCTCCATTCTCACATAATGTCAACCATGAGATCCTTTATGAGACTCTTTCTGATCCACTTTAGACAACTTCATCTCTCCATATAATCATTATAATCTTTCTGTAATAGGCTGTGGCCATCTGAGTTTCTTGCTTTTAAAATTATATATTGTTGAGGGGAAGGGACAAAAGACTAATTACTTCAGGGCATGTAAACTGTCCAGCACAAGTAGGACTTCAATAAAATAGTTGTTGAATACATAAATAAACATAGACTGCATCTTTTAAAAATCTTCCTTTTGTTTCTTGTTTTTTTATAAATCATTAAGGTTAAGTTCCTACTTTTATTCTCCCAGTTTTATATTCTCAAATTCTTATGCTTATTGCAAACAGATTCTAGAGATAATTACCTTGAATACAAACATGTCATCTATTCGAAGAAGAAAAAAAATGTTAAAAGTTAGGAGGGAAGGAGAAAGAAAAATTTTACATTGTGTTCTTTATATTTCTATGGATAAGTTGAGTTCATGGAAAGAGTGGCAGTATGGGGTTCTCTCTCCCTCAGATACATTATCACTCTCTGCCTCTCCTTTTCTAGAATCATATTGGTTTTTGAGCTTCTCCTTTTCCTTTTCCTCACATCTCTGAGCATTCCATCACAAGCTCTATCTTTTTTTATACCTTGAAGATTTCTACATGTTGAGGTAAACATTTTCCTTATTCTGAAGTTTGTGCTAGTATTGCTTTGTATTAAAATAGATATTCTTTCCAGGAAATTAAATTTATAAAAGTGAGTTTATAAACTTGATTCTAAAATGATTATATTCTTAGTATAAATTATACCAGTAAACATTTTAACTCTCTATATTGTATGTATATGAATGTACAAAACTAAAAAAAAAAAATAGCACCAAGATTTTCTAATCATAATTTTTTTATGAATAATTCAGAATTTCTACTCCTTATCCTCTAGATCACTCTAGGCACAATTATGAACATCTTGAATTTGTTGAAGATCACTGATAATGAATACAAGGAGAACTAGATGAAGCAGTTTCTGAGGAAAGCTGAGACATCCCAATCTCTTCTTCTAGAAGAAAGTAAACCAACCAACTGCATTATTTAGGGCTGGAAAGAGGAATTTCTCATTTGAATTTTGAAGTTAGAAAATCAGAAGTACATGCAGAGGGATAACTGAATGGTAAGCACTTTTCATTAATTAAAAAAAAAAGAATTCAAACTTGTGGTCAAAATGTGAGGTATCAAAAGCAGTTGCAGAGAATCAGTATACAAATGTATTTAAATGAAAATGGACAAAAGCAGTAACAGCTGCTGTCAAGTTGTTTGTAATTTAAGACAATTGCCTAAAATGAGGTTTGGTGCCTGCAGATGTCTCGAGAGTGTCCATTATGACATTATATGTGGATAAGACATTCATGATTAAAGGCAAGAGATAAGATAAACAGGGATTTGCAGTCCTTATTCTTTACTACTCTTTGGCCCTGGGTCATTTGTCAGGAAATGTTTCAAAACTATACCCAGGACTGGAATAAAATGTTTGTGACTGACAACAATAAAATATAGATATCTCTACTTTTAAAGATTTTTAGAGTAGAGTAGACATTTTAATATTGTGGAAAACAAAATGCCAAGATGGTACCTGGCAGAATGATGCTTTACAAAGCTCATTCTTGGAGTCCCTCTTCAAACTGATGTCAGCCCAATAATGTCACTAGATACCACAGTTGAAGAAGAAAGCTTTAATAATATTATATCCTTTCAGGATATCCTGGAAGCTTTCATGAATTCCTACAAAGTTTTCTTACCATGTATGCCCCAAAGTCTGTTTAAATAAAGAATGCAACTCTTTTGGTATCTGGAACTAAAAAAAAAAAAAAAAAGAAAAGAAAAGAAAAGAAAGAAAGAAAAGGAGAAGAATTTAAAGAAATGGACACCAAGGAAGATTACATTTCCTATAATAACATAGTTCTGGTTCTTGGTAAATATAAGTAACAAAGGTTTTTGAAGCTGGTTAAATCCATTGAATTTGTTAGAAAATGAATTTTATATAATCTGTGGGCTAATTTTAGGTACCATTTTGAGAATTGGACAAAGAATTGGAATAATTTATATAAAACTAAGAATCAAGTGGAGGATGAGAACAAGCCAATACCAGTATCTCCACAAAGGAATTAGCTCAGAATAAATGCAGTTTCATAGGATTTGTAGAAAAGTTTCGCCATCATATTTTACATGGCTGTGAGAGCTGCTGTAGAAGTGAGGTAAATTATAAAGTCTTTGTATTGGAATAAACAAAGTAAAAGGCAAATTTTGAAAAGTAATAAAAACAAATACAAAAAAAAATATATAGCCCAGAAGCTTGGTTTTGGATGTTATCAAAATAGATAATACTTGCAACTGGACATAACCTGGACTAAATGTGTTGATCATGGTCCAGCAACTAATGACCTATATAACCTGGAGCAAGTCTATTTACTTTTCCAAATCTCAGCATTCAGATTTGGAAAGGAGGAGATTCTATTACATGATTGCTGAAATTATTTGTGATTCGGTAAAATGCTAATGCTATAGAATATAATAAGAAATTTCATTGCATATTTCTATCACTGATCCTATACATATAAACCAAAATCGGGCATGGCTTAGTCATTATAATAAAGACAACATTCTATCACTATACTACTTAATACTCATCTCCAAGGCAGCATATAATTTAAGCTAGAATGTAGTTGAAAGCAATAGAGTCTACAATCAATTTCAGCAGTCTACGTGGGCTGCATATTGGTTGACAGAGTCAACTTGTTTCTATTTCAGATGAGAAAAATTGATGGTCATGTAATGAATATTGAAAGGTTATGGAAAGGTTGAGTAGATTATTACCCTATTTACCCTATATGACATTAAAGATGGCCATGACAATACTATTTATAACAGAATGTTGATGCATACCAAACAGAGAGGGCAGGAAAAAAAATATGGTGATTTTCACTCTTTTACATATCTTAATAGTTTGAATTTTTCAATTAGCAGGCAATGTTTTTACAGTTCCATACAAATAGCATAAAGATACACATTTAAAAGGTCGGTTATTGACCTTATGTGTGGACATACCTTGTAAGTATTGTGCCCAGAGTTCTCCAACTTACCAAACGCAAAAGAAAAAGGGACCACTACCTCATTTCAAGTCCATGTTTCTTGAATACTCTTCAAATAATCCCTAAGTCCAGAATGCTAATTGAATATGGCCATTTCTGACATACTCTGCAGCTTTTACAGATGAAGAAGACAATATCTGGTAAAAAAAAAAAAATGTATTTCTACAAGGCAGCTAACTTTCAAGATCTAACCATGTTGATAATGCTCCCAGATGTTACATATTCCAGCTTGGTCCATTGATTTAATAATATGATCTTGTGAAATGTTTCTGTCACAACCTGAGAAACCATACAGTTCCAAGAAGTCACATTCTTCATGACCAAACAGCACTGGTAGGCTATACTTATTATAATATTTTTTCCAAATCTTCATTTCTCCCTTGTTTTCCAGTAAGCCAGCTGGAAAATGGCCAGTAGGTAATCCAAAGAAAGAACAACAACAAATGGACTCTAATACGAAAAGGAACTAGTTTATGTTTGTTGGTTTTGACAATCTAGGGAAAGAACAATGTCCCCTATTTCACTGAACAAACTGCAATAGTAAAATTAAGGATGAGAGACATCCTGCTAAGAGAGAGAATTTGCAGTAAATATATCTTCAATTATTCAATTTCTAAATATATTGTGCCAAAAACAATGATGAGGGAAAGTAGGCTAACAGAGTGTGGTACTTTACTTTAAAAGCTTGTGGGTACTTTAACAGAAAATAGTAGAAAGGATGGTGTAGTGAAATGAGGAATTACGCACCTGTAGAAGTCCCCAAGCATCATTAGCATCATTTATCAAAATAAAACATGGTAGCTTCAGTTTGCTAAGAAAAATGGAGTGTTACTTAGGTGCTTTGTTCTTTTCTTTCCCCTCTTGAAAAATATTAGACTGTTTGCAAAGCATGTTTCCTTTTGTTAATGCAAAACTGCACAAATCCACATTACTTGGAAGATGAAATGTTTTGCCATGGTGAATGACAAACACTTCCTGATTTAGCGTGACAGCTAACACAAAGTAACAGCATGCTATGCCGAGAGCAGCAAAAATCGAGTCAACTATGGGAAGCAGCCAAGGGTTTCTCTTTCTGTTTTTACTCCATTCCTTTCAATGGTGTGAAGAAAAAGGGCCAATTACCCAGGTGCTTTATGCAGGCTGTGTAAGGAGCCCAACTGGACACTCCAGCTATCTGAAGGACTTCCGCCTCCACAGCTAGCTAGGTTTAGATACAGAAAGAAACTGCGGAGTCATCAGGTCTTAGAATCCAAACCAGACAGGCCTATACAAAAAATAATACCTTGATCCTAACTGAGTAATATCAGTTTCCTTTGTTTAACAGGCTACTGATTCATAAAATAAAACACAGAATTTGCAAAAAATTTAAACAAAATATAAATGCTGTGATCTTATAAGAGTGTTTTCTCACAGAGGATTCAGGTAGATTTCCCTCCCGCATTCAACATGCTTCAGATAACAGGACTTGCATTGTATTCCTTAGGGCACGAATCCACCAACACTGAGATCTCATTACAGCATCACAAAATGTTTTTGATATCCAATTCCTCTTCTTTTTTTATAAGCTCTCTGGACTACCTTAAATATACCTGCTCCCTCACCGGGGTTCAGCTTTCACTGAGGCCAGGATAATTCCGAGTCACCTGATGCTGCCTTCTATGCCTCTGCTCTTTGCTGACCTTAACTCTCCCTCTACACTGCTCAAACTGCACCTGACCGTGTCAGGCAGACCTTTGTTTTTCTGATTGCTTTCTTCTTTCTCTTCTCTTATCCCTTTGTGGTTGCCTCAACTACAGAACACCCTTCACCTCTTCTCTCTATATCTTTTAAGGAAAAATGCGCTTTTCATAACATTACTGATTGCATTCTTTCTTTCTGATCTGTCAAATACATTAAATTTCCCCTGTAGTTCTGACCATACCAAAATGTTGTTTTAAATTTTACTATCTTGATCTTTCCACTAAAAAGAAAAATACTCTAAGAATTCCAAGCATGACAATAACAAGAATTCAACTTCCATATATGCATGGGTAGACATGAAAAATCAAAATAAAAAAAAAAAAACACTGAATTTGCAACATCCAATGCTTGTTTTGATTTTATTAATAGGTACAATTAATAGGGCCAATATATTTGACTTGATTGATTTGGGAATGAAAAGGTTAATTTTATTGTATATTGCTTTGTAAATTTGTTTCAAAATCTCTGACCTAACTTCCAATCAATCTAATAACTGTCTACGCTTAGAAACACCATGTAGGCAATTTTTTAAAGAGATACTTTGTCTAAATAATGAAGTTCTAATCTATTTCATAACCACCCAGAATATGCTTATTCACATTTTTCCTTACAGGGCACAAATTTTCATTAGGAGATGCAAAATTATGTTAGGTCTTCAATTATCCAACATGTCTGTGAGTAAGAAAAGTACTATTTATTATTATGTTTTATCCCATCTTTGGTGTGGCTGGTGGTTGGCTAAAGGCATTCACATGCTTGATCACGTTTAATCACTACATGCCCTACAACAGAAATGCCATTGTCCCCATTTTAAAAATGATGAAACTAAATTGAGAGAAGTAAATTTATTTTCTGAAGGTTACATAAATAGTATGTGACAGAGGTTTCCTGTGATATGATAACAAATAAAAATTAACCTGAATTAATGTTTTGCCTTTTAAGCATCAAAATAAGTGTTAACAATACGTATTATTGGATTTAAGGAGAATGACCATTATTCAAAAACTTTGTCTAATTTTGCTCCCTTCATTCCTCCGTACCAACCACGGAGTAATATGTTTTTATTCTTTACTTTCACCAGTCACATAAGTACTCTGGATTCAATAATTTGTAAGGTTCATATGTAAGTATAGTTTGAGAGTCTTCTCATTGGTTTAAGAACCAATATTAAAAAGATCCTACTACCTATTGATTAAAAAAGCAAATAGTATTAAGTTTTACCTACTGACAACAGCTAAATAGCTTTTTAGAATTATTTGTGCTATGAATATTGAGTTCTAAATTGAAATTTATACTTCCATTTTCTAGAAACATATTGCATTTATTCATTAGCTGATTCTGAAGCTATAAAAATTGAACTAAGAGTTAGTGCAATGAAATTTAGAAAAGAAATAAAAGGCAAGGTGAGGGGCAACAGGCATTACCATTATTACATTATGTTCATTTAATTAAGGTAATTTAATTTCATCTTCATTCATAAATCTATGAATCAAAAGCATTTTAGAGATCAT
The DNA here is from genome assembly GCF_000181295.1 of Otolemur garnettii. Taxonomy (NCBI): domain Eukaryota; kingdom Metazoa; phylum Chordata; class Mammalia; order Primates; family Galagidae; genus Otolemur; species Otolemur garnettii. The sequence continues at coordinate 5,793,890 of NW_003852485.1, read as the reverse complement.
GACCTTATAGCATTTTGATAATTCTAAAATTTGTGGATATTTTAATATGAAGCACTGTAGGCCCTTTATTTGAAGCAATTCCAGCCTTTTACTACAAATTAAAAAATATTAACTTACTTTTTCTTGGGCAATTGATATCATACTAGGTCTCTTGTGCAGACTGGAAGACTTATAGAGGTAGCCAACTATTTTTAATTCTGAGTTTTAAATCATTTTATATTTCCTCTCAGAAGAGCGGCACATTAGTCTGGGTGCAGTAATCCTAGCACTCTGGGAGGCCAAGACGGATGGATTGCTTGAGCACAGGCGTTCAAGACCAGCCTGAGCAAGATAGAGACCCCCTTTCTACTAAAAATAGAAAAACTAGCGAGGCATTGTGACAGGCACTGTAGTCCCAGCTACTTGGGAAGCTGAGACAGGAAGATTGCTTGTGCCCAAGAGTTTGAGGTTGCTGTGAGCTATGATGACGCCATGGCAATTGACCCAGGGTGACAGAGTGAGACTCTGTCTCAAAAACACAAACAAAAGAATGGCTACACATTTTTCACAAATGTAATTTGCAACATTCAAAACATTGATTTGAAAAAAACTATAAGGATGACACCAATATTTACAGCAAAAATAATAACTTTTTTGTTGAATTTGGGAAAATGTGTAATGGATCAGATTTTTAAAGTAAATACAGTGGAAATTAAAGGAGCATTGCTCATTTTTCCCTTTTTATACAGGCCAAGTGGTATTTATTTCCATTGGTATTAGAAAATTTGAAACTTGTTTAAAATATAATTGAGTATTATAATGTTCTTTTATCAGATATATAATTCCTCAAGAAAAGTAAAATAAGTAAAAGTTTAATTTTTCACATATTTTTCTTATAAAAGAGATGTACAATTATCACAAAATAATGGATGATTCTATGACATAATATATAACAGCTCCTCACTCAACCCTCCATTATATTCTTCAGAGAGAGCAGCTATTTAAAAGTTTAATATGAGTTATTAAACTTAACAGACAGTTTCAGGACATGTTAATTACTTCTTTAAGTTATGCCAAGGCTTGTTATTTTTTTTTTTTAATCATACTAAAGAGGAGAATCAAGACACTGACTAAGTACAGGTAGTATATGACTCCTCCATGGATAGGAACCAAACTAGTAAGTTAGATACTCACATTTCAAACAAATCATCTAGGGAGAATGGGAGGGTTCAGCGGAGAAGTGACAAGAAGGACCAAAAGTAAGAGAGGAGAGGGTTCAAGGTAGCTTGCTCAGCTAGGGACTGGCTGAGATCCAGGGAAAGATTTTGGGTACAGGGCAACAGTAAGAGAGAAACCCCTAGGGCTCTTCACTCTGAAATGGACTTTTACAATCTTGGTTACAGGAGAACCCCTCAGCTCCCATGGATGACAGGCCTAAAATAGGCAGTGGCCTAGAGATTATATAGAGCTGTTGCTCCATATTGGGAATCCACAGGCATCTGAGCCTACAGCAGCTTCTGCTTGCACTGTGCTAAGTGCCTAGATACTGGGGATCTACAGATATGGCTGCTGCTATGCTGCTCTGAAGAAGAGGAAGGGAGACTGGATAAATCTGTGCACCATTGAGAAGGTCCCCTCAGCCCTCCTGTGGGCAGCTGTTGAGTCTATGATATGAGTAGACCAATTTACCCTCAGCTTCTTTCCCACACACCTTCCCTGGTAGAGGCTCCATCCTCTTCAGTCATAGGCTTGACATACCATTTTAAAACTTAATACGAAGCTGTGCCTTACCCTCAGGCTGAATTAGGACTTACAAGGAGCATCTACCACCAAAGAGGAGCAAGAAACCTGGCACTCCTATGCATACCTGGGACAATATGCACTGGCATACAGCAAGGTGCTGTGATGCTGAGACTGGAGCAGACCACATTCCTGAAAGCTTCCTGCCCAGCTGCTTGCCTGACTGGCAGCTAGCCTTCTCCAGTCACAGGTCAACAGCCAGCAGTATTTTGAGAGTTTAATGATGGGTTGCTTCCTTCCCAGTTTGAGGCAATGCAACTGCCAAAACCACCTGGCTTGGGAGGAACAAGGAGAACTGAGCTCTTATAAGCACACTTAGGACCATAGCCACCATCCTGCTACAGTGGCTGTAGTTTACATACTAACTCATTGAACCCATTATAGCTACTAGCAACACCAACAAAAACTGTTGGGGTCCAAGTGTGGTGCTCTATCTACTATTACTGTCATCACTTACATACTTGCCAGGAAGCCTGAGAACTCACCGGCACACCCATCCCAGTGCTTCCACCGCTAGCTTCTGAGCAAGCCACCTAAAAACTTGAGAATTAGCCCTCAAGGATCCACTAACACTGGTGCCAGTGGAAGTTGCCCCTGAGCCTAAAAACAATACCCTTAGCCACTGCTGCCACCACTGGAGCTTGAAGACTGGCTCCACTCATAGCCAAGCAATTATAAAATTTCACCACAGACTGAACTAACAGACAGAAAATCAGATATTTCTGATTCTGCGTACTGCCAAAGAAGTCATACAAAGATCACAATACTACAGGAACCCAAAATCAAATCAAAACCAAAGTTTCCTCCTGCTCCATCATCAAACAATTTTAAAAAATTAGAAGGGACTGTTAGACCAGATGGACAGATATCAACAGAAAGGCATAGGGGACATGAAAGAACAATGAAGTATGACACCAACACAGAACCACAATTGTCCAGCAAAAGATGACAATCAAATTGAAATTGAAGTGCCAGATGGAGAATTCAAAATATTGATTTTAAGAAAAGTCAAAAATCAATTTCTTTCAGATGCAAGAAAATCTGAAAACCAATATAAAGAAATCATAAAAACAATTCAGGATATAAATGAAAAATTTATTAAGTAGATATCTTAAAACAATGACATTCTGAAACAAAAAATTTCTTGAAAAAAAAAACATTTAAAACATTCAATAATATACTAAATGAAGAAAAGGAAAGAATCTCAGAACCTGAAGACAGAACTTTAAAAATCATTGTCAGACAAAAATAAGGGGAAAAGAATAAAAAAGAATCGACAAAGCCTTTGAGATGCCTGGAACTACATAAAGTGACTGAATTTACAAATTATCAGTAATCGCAAAGGAGAAGCTAGATCAGAAAGTGTAGGAAGCCTGTTAGAGAAAGCAATCAATGAAGACTTCCCAAGTCTATCAAGGGAGTTAGTCATTTAGAGACCAGAGACCCAGTGATCCCCAGGCAAATATATTTCAAGAAAGACTTCCCCATGGCATAATCCCAATGGTTGATAAATTCAAAATGAAAGACAGAATTTTAAAATTAGCAGGAGAAGAGTCTCCAGTCACTTATGAAGGAAACCCCATCATACTAACATGGATGTCTCAGCAGAAACTCTACTGGCCAGGAGAGAATAGAAGGCATTTTCAAAGTATTGAAAAAAATGGAAAACCTGTTAGCCAAGGATTTTATATTCTGCCACAATAAGCTTCATAATGAAAGAGAAGTAAATTATTTCCCAGGTAAGCACATGCTCAGGGATTTTGCCGTACAGGAAATACTCTAAAGGATTCTTAAACCTGTAAATCAAAGGTCACTAATTACCATTACAAAAACACATGAAAATATAAAATTCCCAGGCCTTATAAAACAATCATACAAAAGAGATGAAAGGACCTCTCTTTTGTTTTCATAATCTTTTAGATAGTTCTTTTCAATTTTCTGACAATCACATGAGTTGCAAAGGTAATAATTTTTTGTATATTTAAGTCATTTTTCTCTTCTTTATTGAATTAGCTAATATTTATTAACCAAAGCTAAATTAATTTTCATGATATAACTTGAATTATTGTTTGATCTTAATTTTAATTAAAAAATTTAGATTTTCACTATATGCTATGGTACTGGTATCAGTTTGAAGTAATTTCTTGTCTGAACCCTAAATCTTACCCGAACCCTGATTTTAATTCTTACTTAAAACTTTATTTATATCAGAATTTTTCTATTTAGTTCTATATTTGCAAGAATCTCTTCCTTGTTTTAATATTAGAAAAAGATCTTCTAATAACATCTGTTTTTAAAGAGTAATTAAAATTATTTTTGTAATTTCTAAGTCATTTATTTGCAACTCACTCTCATCTTTAATAGAACAGTGATATTTGAATCTTTTATTTATATACTGTAGATTGAATTCTCCTCAACATCTTGGCCCTTTTTTTTCAACACACAATGGTTTATTTTCTCTTAAGAAACAATGTTAAGAATGGGGATAGCTTCCCAGACTGGCTGACAGAATTCCAATTTACAAGTGATTCAATTATTTTGGTAAAGTAGATCACTAAGCATATGATTTCTAGTCCTTATTGTAATTATAATACATAAAGCTAAGGCCTAGACAGAACCCAGCTGTCCTTTAGGAATATGTAGGTGTTGGCAATGTAGAGGGCTAATTTATTTCCATTATTTGTTACATCTCAGGAAGACATAATATTAATCATACATGTCTTCTAGCCAATATCCAAAGCTGAAGCTGACCACCTTGCCAAGGAGGCCTGTCCAGTTTCATGGGTCTGAGTGTTCCCTGTTGCTTTCAGCAGACTGAGATGCGGTTGAACCTATTTGCCTCTGTTTCCCGTTGACACTATCCTCCTCTTTGTCAGTATCAGCTCCAGACAATTGCTATTGCATTTCTACTTGATTTTTAATATTTCTTTCACCCCTTCTTCTTATATCTGCCATAAGATATAAATAAAACATAAGCCAGATCACAGAAATTTCACTCCTAAACCCCACACGATTTTTACTTGCACACAGGATAAAATGTAACACTTTTAACATGGTCTACAAGGTCCTTCATGGCTGACTTACCTTATTATCCTCATCTTTTACCACTCTCTCTCACTGGACTTCTCTCATTTCTGAAAACCTTACAAGCCTTTTACTGATGCCAGGGCTTTGGATATGTTATTCTCTTCATTTCTAAGGCTCCTCTCTCCACTTACTGCCTGGATAATTCCATCTCTAGATCTCAGTTTCAACAATCTTTCTACAAGGCAGCCCTCCCTAATACCTTACTCTAAATTCCGATTCCATCTTATAGCATTTCATAGCACACAATTTTTCCCCTATTACATACGATAATTGGTCATTAATTATTTACATATTTCTAATTTTTTAAACAAACTCTTAATATGCTTGAGTTTTTTTTCCTCTTTATTTTCAGGATTCATGCACAGAAAATATGAAATTTAATATACATCATTACTGAAATTATGAGTAGATGAGTAAATTAATAGGTAGAGGAAATAGGCAAATATACTTCACTAGTTTTTAATGAGAGCATTAAGTTAAATTAACAATAATAAATTTGGTTCATTTGAGTACTAAGTTTGATAATTCTATCTAGTCATCATTCGAAAGAAGTGAGCTCTATCCTTAAATGTTTAACATCTATTCACTTCCTCATTCACCACCCAGCTTACTGTCCTGAACTAAGTCCCAATGGACACCCATTCTTAGTTTTCTACTTTGTAGCTTTATACTCAGTCATATTGGAGACATGGTTGCCACATTCACCAATCTTTTAAGTTTATGACCAATTGAAAGTCTCACATTTGCCCCTACTACTACCAAATCAAGATACAGATCCTTACCTTTTGAGTCTATTTAATTAACAAAAAGAAAAAGAAAAATATCCAAATCCAGTAATTCCTACTCAACATTGAGTAGTGTTACCTACCAGTCTGTATTTAGAGTATATTGTGTCCTATTAATGGTCTAGTCTTTCTTTCCCCCAATGTTTTCCGTATCCTTTTCCTGTATGCCTTATTATACACAGAAAGCATTTGATAAATTCTTGTATATATAATTTAATAGAGTTAGTTTTTAAGGCAAATATGTATCCTGTCCTTGCTTTACACCTATAAAAAGTGTGGAAGCTGTGCTATTATGGAGAGATGTTTACATTTCTAAAATATTATCCTTCAGTGATCCAATTGGAAGATCCTAATGGCTTGCCAGGACCCTTACTCAGAAAGCTAATGTTTGTAAGAGAGGCAAAATATGGAAAACTACATTTTACTTTGTATTTATAACAAGAATTGATAAAAATAAAGCCTGGCAAATAGGTAGGATTTAGAAGGTAGGCTGTGTATTCTCTAAGAAACACTTTCCAAATTGTTTTTATTTTCCTCTCCTAACATATATATATATATATTTTTTTTTTTTTTAATTGACAATATAGATCACAGCTGGGATGAGACATATAATCTGGATTTGAGTTAGCCACAAAATCAGACAAAATCATCTATCTTGATTAAAAATTATGATATCCTTTATTTATTTTTGACTTTCATTTTCAATTAAACATGTTACATGTACAGGTACATATTAATAAAATAGACAAAATTCTGGAAGATTTCTATTCTTTTACTCTTCCTTTTTATACTTTCTGTGTCTTACCAACTATATGAATATCTTTTTGAAGTATATTCCTTTTAGAAAAATTAAAAGTAGGATCTAGATTAAAATATAGAATTAAAGAATTTTTAAATTAATTTTACTTTTGTGTTTGTGACAGAAAACTCATGATTCTGAAAACAAAACACATGAATAGGTCATTTTCTTGAATTACACATTGGAACTGTATACATTTCGGGGTCAGAAGCAGGACAGGTTTTTAAGTGGTAACGGTAGCCTCTCAATTTCAGGATGACAGTGTCATTTTCCATTTGATACTACACATTCAATGAACTTTTTTAAGTGTTAAGTTTTTATCACTTGTTGAGAAATAGCTCATAAGAGAAATTGACTAGTAGGGCTACTTGTGGAAATGAAAAGAAAGCAAAGAGCCTTCAAGCAGTTATTGATTATACATACAAAAAACAAAAATTGGGAGAAAGGTAAGAATTCAATATTAAATTTGTGGCTTAAACCTATTCAGTGTGTTCAATTAATTTTTGAACATCTACTTCATGCCTGGCATTGTATAAAATAAAAGAGATTCAATGATGATGAAACAGACATTCATACTGACTCTGAGGAACACAGAGTCAAACTATGAATCTTGTGCCTCCAACTAGCACATATGTAGCCATTTCTGTATCTGTATTTCAACAGATACAAACATTTATGTAGACCTCAGTATGTAGCATGCACTTTCTACACTGGGTGAATCTTAACTTCATTTATTCCTTCTACAGTATCATGAGATAGATTCTATCATATTCATTTCACACATGGGGAAAGTGAGTTGTGTGGTTAAG
>NW_003852485.1:5781294-5785317 GCF_000181295.1 Otolemur garnettii | reverse complement strand
ATGTATTATAATCACACAACTCAATAGATTTCTTTAATGTGAGTACACTTATGACACAGCACCCAGATAAAAAATTGAATAACATCAGTACCTCAAAAGCCCAAATCATGTCCCATGTCTGTCATTTCTCTACCTAAAGATATTTCATTTAGAACATATAGTATAGTTGGAACAGATAAGGAACAAAAGTCATTGAGACCATAAATAGCCTTTAGGAAATCTGTGAATATAGAAATCAGAAGCATGCTACTGTGAATAATCTCAGCATCCTACAGCACTAACTTGAGTGTCTCTGGAAAGAAAACTGGCTTGCTAGCTGCCTTTGACCAAGCCCCTGACCTCCTGCAGTCAGTATGTACCTTTTATCTGCCTGCCAGGTATTATGTCATTGACTTCCAATGGGGGAATATTTCTGCAAGAGAAAACGTGTAAGAAATATAATGCTAGGTTTAGACAAGAAATATCCAGAAGTGCAACATCCATAGGAATCCCTGGGACTGATAGAAAAGCTTAGAAAGGTAGGGATGGTACCTATATCAATAGTCTCCTGCATCTGAACCAGGCTACTCCACCCCTTCAGCTACCTCACTTCCATACGTGCATGTACTTATCTCAATGGACAAACCCAACATGGCACAACTATTCATCATGCAACCAGAGAGCCACAAAATAGAAAAGGAAACAAGTTCCATCAATAACTTTATCCATTTTTAGTGATACTTATTTGTCTACTTGATCAGTCACAATCACTCATTAATATCATGTAACTTTTAAGATCTATATAACACCTTATATAACTATTGAAGAAAGAGGAAAAGGAAAATTGTGTGTGTGTGCATGTGTGTGTACATGTGTGTGAATCATTTCTGAATATCTGAAATACTTGTGTTCCTGACAATCTGAGGATGCAAGTTCTTTCTTAACTTTTACCACTGGAATAGTCAGTAATAATAGATGCTGAAAAAAATTCCTTGGATTCTAGACATACTTTTCCTTGTCCTTATTGTGTAGCAGAAATAATAATTATCCTAACTGGTTGGGATCTATAACCTCAGACAGTACAACAGTCTACTCTTTGTCTGTTGGTTCACAATCAGAAGAGACTTCACGTGACCACAGAAGCCTCAAATACCAATTCAATTTGTTGATAGTTGCATCCCTCAGTAAAAGCACAGCTCCCTTAAAAACTAAGATTTACAACTAATCAAGTTCAAAGACAAATATATGAGCATTACAAATTATCCAAGCCACTTCCACCTCTTTTTCTAGAACACACATTTCCTTCATGCCATGAGATAAAAATCTTCATACAAGATGTATTTGTTAAGACCATCAACCAAAAGTTGTATAGCATCACACAAGGCAAGGCATTAAGATTTTGTCATCGTCCAGCTTTTAGTATAATGTAATATGCAGCAACCATTTCACCATTCTTTCAGCCTAATTGTTTATACATGTTGGATACACGCTAAGATCAATGTTTCCATGGGTGTGAGCCCTTTATCTCACTCATGCTTTCAAATTGTTTATAACAAAGTCACAGTAATAATTACAGCAAATTATTTGAAGAAACCTAAAGGCTGATTCTAAAATACAACATATATAAACATGCAAGGAATCTAAGATAACTAAATTATTTTTAAAAGAACAAATTTATATTATAAGGCTACAGAAATAAAAATAGTGAAGCTTTCACAAATACATATAGACAAATTGAAAAAGAGATAATTTATAAACAATTTCTTATCTATATAATAAATGAAATAATTTTTGACAAAACATCAAGGTAATTTGATGAGGGAAAGACAATATCTTTGACTAAAAATTCTAGAACCCCTAGATTTTCAAGGGAATAAAATTTTGTCTTTATCTTTCACCATAACCAAAACTAAATTAGATAAAATATGAATATAAATAAAGCCTATAATTAGAAACTTGTCATAAGCAATTATAACATATCTCTGTATCTTTAGAGTATGTAAATTTTCATTGATACACATAAAACAAAAAAACAATAAAAGTAACATCATAAATATTAAAACTTTTGTTTTCTAAAAGGCAGCATCAACAAAATGTGAAGAAAAGCCCTAGATTGGGAGAAAATATCTGCACTGCACATATTTGTGAAAAGACCTCTATGCAAAATGGATATAGAACTCTTACAAGTGATGAATGGCAACCCAATGTGGAAAATGAACAAAAAGTTTGACTAGACATGTCACAAAAGAATATATAGAATGGCAAATAAACACACGTAAAGATGCTAAGCATCCTCTAGGAAATGTCAATTACCTCAAAATGATAAATGGTTCACATCTGCTGAGACAGGTAATATTAAACAGTGACAAAAAAATTGTTGATGACTATTCAGAACAACTGGACATTTCATGCCTTCTATGTGTAAGTGCAAAAATGGTGCCAGTACTTTAAAAAAAGTTTTGGCAGTTTCTTCTGACATCCAGCATGTTCTTGCCTTTGATCTAGCAATTCCAGACCTATATATTGTTCAAGAGAAATAAAAGCACATATCTACAAAATACATAATAATGCACAAAAATGTCCATTGCAGTTTTTTAAAAAATAAAAGGCAGAAACTGGAAACCTCTTAAATGTCTGTTGGTTGGGGAATGGATAAATCAGTTGTGGAAAACTTATACAATGGACTTCAACTCAGCAGTAAAGAGCTTCTGACACGTTTAGATTTGTCTCAAAAAAGACATTATATTAAATGAAAAAAGCAAGAAGCAAAAGACTATAGACTGAATGATTCCATGAATTTGAAATTCTAGGAAAGGTAGATTCAATAAACATTTATAGAAAGTCAAGAAGGCAGTGCCTGAGGCTCAAGAGGTAGGGTGCCAGCCCCATATACGAGGGTGGCAGGTTCAAACCTGGCCTGGGCCAAAACTGCAAAAATTAAATAAAATAAAATAATATGCATCAAACAGAAAAAAAAAGAGAGAGAAAGTAAAACAATGTTGGCCTGTGGCTAGGGGACCAGGGTGGAGATTGAACGGGGCATGATGTACTCTTCTGAGGGTGTTGGAACTGTTCCATATGCTAGTTGTAGTCATGGTTACAAAGGCACATGTATTTGTTTACACTTACTAAATTATACTTTTTAAAAATTTTTTTGTATTAAATCATAGCTGTGTACATTAATGCCATCATGGGGTACAGTGTGCTGGTTTTATATACCCGTTGAAATATTTTCATCAAACTGGGTAACATAACCTTTACTGCATTGTTTTAGTTATTGTGTTCAGACATTTATACTCTACACTTAGTAAATTTTACATATACCCTTGTAAAATGTAGGTGTGGTCTCACATTACCCTGCCTTCACCGCTCCCCTCCCCTCCCTCTGCTCTTTCCCCTTCTTCTTGGGCTATAGTTGGGTTATAGCTTTCATATGAAAGCTATAAACTGCTTTCATAGTAAGGCTGAGTACACTGGATACTTTTTCTTCCATTCTTGAGATACTTTGCTAAGAAGAATATGTTCCAGCTTCATCTATGTAAAACATGTAAAAGGTAAAGACTTCATCTTTTTTTAAAGCAGCATAAAATTCCATGGTGTACATATACTACAATTTATTAATCCATTCTTGGGTCGATGGGCACTTGGAATTCTTCCATGACTTAGCAACTATGAGTTGGGCAGCAAACATTCTGGTGCAAATACCTTTGGTATAAAGTGATTTTGGGTCTTCTGGATATATACCTAGTAGAGAAATTGAAGGATCAAATGGCAGGTCTATTTTTAGATCCCTAAGTGATCTCCAAACATCTTTCCAAAAGGAATGTATTAGTTTGCATTCCACCAGCAGTGCAGAAGTGTTCCCTTTTTTCCACACCCACGTCAACATCTCTGGTTTGGGAATTTTGTGATGTGGACTAATCTCACTGGAGTTAGATGATATCTCAAAGTGGTTTTGATTTGCATTTCTCTGATGATTAAGGATGATAAGCATTTTTCATATGTCTGTAGGCCATGCACCTGTCTTCTTCAGAGAAGTTTCTC
>NW_003852485.1:5749498-5765610 GCF_000181295.1 Otolemur garnettii | reverse complement strand
AGATACTGGCAAAATGGCACTATTGTTGGGAGGCTTATGAAAGGTTGGCATCTGACAAAGGTATAGAAGCATCACTTTCCATTCCCAGCTGTCAGCTACAGAATATCTCTGGAGTGCTAGGTTATGGATTTTCTTCAAAGACAGTCACTACTTGGAGAATAAAAATAATACAAAAAATCTTTAATGAGAAGTTATTCAGACTGTAGTAGTTGTCATAATAGTAGAGTTGTATATACATCTTTACTATAAAGAGGTATTAGATGTTAAAATATTTGTCCTTCCTCCATACTTATATGAAGAAAGATAATCTATTCAATGTATTGTCCTGGTCTTCTATATCTTTTTTTTTTTCATGTTAAATCTGTTAATTAAAGCTTAAATCAGATGGAAAGATGGTTATGCAAAAGAAAGTTTCAATGTAGATACATCAGTTTTGTTATTTTAAAAACCAGAATACTTGTAAAATCATACATACAAAAAATGGTAACTTAAGTAATTTATAATTGACATTTTTATTTTCAGATAGTATTTTCTAAGTGCCAATTTTAATATGATAGGCCACAGCAGAAGACTGATTTCATTTTCATGAAACTCAATTCCTACAAAGGGATAATATCTACAGTGTTATTATTTAATTCTGTGTATATTCTGTGTATATGTGAATATGTATATCTCCAATTAATTAATGTATATAATTGAGATGTACTAATGTACATATATGTATGCAGTCGAAGTTAAACTCAGATTATTTCTAGGCCACACACCAAAAATGATTGACTAATGTATTTTATGTTTTTCCTGATCCTGATGGTGTTACAGGCTTTAGTTACTTAACAGTATAAAGTAATTTTTTTTCAAAATGAATTTTGAAATATTGTAGCCCCATTTTGACTTAGTCAACATTTACTTGTTTGTTCTTGGGCAGTATACTGACAATAATTTACCTTAAAATCCTCAATTTTGATCTCAGCGCATTGATTCTCTTCCACAAATTGGAAGAATAAGAGTTGTATTGGGCTACACATTAAATACACAAACATTAATGAAAATTGATGAGCAAAAGAAAAGGTCTGTGCATACTTTTCACAATATCCAACACCACAGATAAGCAAAACAATCCTCAAATAATCAGCATGTGGCTTGTGAGCCCCAGGTTTGCCACCCATGATAGGTGGTTTGCATTCCTTACAGCACTAGCTGATCAAGTTTGATTCTTGATTCTATTCTTTCTTTGAATATAATAAATAAATTGGAAAAGTGATTCTCTAGTAAATACTTCTTCCATAGCTTTTCTAATTTATGCATTGCTTTGTGATTTTTTTTTCACAAATAAGCATAAGCATTATGCCCAGAATAAGAATCTAGAGAAAAATTATGTCTTTAAATAAAAGGTTTATATTTTTCCATCAGTGAAAGCATCAACTTTGAAACAATAATCATTTTTGCTAGTAAAAATGATTTTATCCTTTGCCTCACTTTATTCCATTTATATGTTTAGGGAATAGAGTTCCTTAATATTTTAGAGGCAATCGATAGCAGATGATATCTCTTAGCTACTCTAGTCAAGAAAGCTAACTTTATTTTCATTTTGTTCAGAGTCAGTGTTCTATTTAACTCTAAATTATTTATGATGAAGCATTTGGGATATAGAGGAAATCATGTCTCAGAAAATGAAGACTATGTAAAATTAATTCTAGATTCTTATTCATGTATGTCTCACATAGACCTTGGATTTACTTAGAAATATCACTGATAAGAAAAAAGAGAGAGAAAAGTGCTTCTTCTGTAGTAAAATTTCTAAGCAAATTTTTCAAACTAAGAGTCAGAGTAGCTTCTTTCACTTGTGGTTGCATTCTCTAATCCAAAGAGCTTTTTGTGTTTGATCAAAATAGAAAAGATTATTAAGTACATTTTGACTGTAATCACTAAACTTAACATGGTCCTTGGAACATAAAAGAAACTCAAAACATTTTGGCTGAATGAATGAATAAATAACAAAACAAGTAAATGATTGAATCATTCCATCCACCTTCCTTGGTTAGAAAGTTCTTTTTAATGTTACTAGTCTTGATAAACCACAAATATATATCTATATCTGTATGAAATTCAAAACTTTATTGCTGAGATTATCGTTTTATTTGGTAGTAGTAATGTTTTTAACATTGGTTAAATGCTTTGAACTTCCTGAAGAGAACACACTATCTACAGAGTCATCTCGATTAGGAAATCATCTATCAGTCAAATAGATTATTATTAATTATTCTTAGAATTTCCCTGTACCTATTTCTACAAAAGTCTAGAATTCTGTTTTTATATTCTATAAGCAGTTATAGAAATGATGTGTACCAGAAGTCATAATTAAAAACCTACTTTCTTCCAAGTCACCCATAAATTGTGCAGCCTACTGAACTAGTTATCACAAGTATTTATTTTCAGTTCCCACTAACCATAGTAAAAATAAATCTCCATCAACCTTCCTATAATGTTAACCTCTATAATCCCATTACATTTGTCAAAACTAAGAAATCAACATTAGTGCTGTACTACTATGTAAACTAGGGACTTCCTTAGATTTCATCAGTTTTTCTTTTCTCTTCCAGGAACCAACCCAGGATACCAGACTGCATTTTGTCTTCTTGTTGTCATGACCTCCTCCAATCTGTTTTGGTTTTTCAGACCTGCTTGTATTTTTTTTTTTTAATAACCTTGACAGTTTTGAAGATCACTGGTCAGACATTCTGTGGAATGCTCTTCAGCTCGTTCTATATTTTGTCATGATTAGCCTGAGTAATTAATTTGTTGGGGGGAAGAATACCTTAAAGGTTGGCTGGGGTGTGGTGGCTCATGCCTATAATCCTAGCACTCTGGCCAAGGTGGGCGGATTGCCAAGGCTCAGGAGTTCAAGACCAGCCTGAGCAAGAGTGAGACCTCGTCTCTAAAAATAGCTAGCTATTGTGGGGGGCACCTATAGTCCCAGCTACTTGGGAGGATGAGGCAAGAAAATCATTTGAGCCGGAGAGTTTGAGGTTGCTGTGAGATATGATGCCATGGCACTCTAACAGAAGATATTTTATATCACTGTGACTTTTCACTGGTTGTTTTAATCTTCAGAGCTTAGTTATGGTGGTATCTATGAGGTTTCCCCATTATACATTTGGTATTTTTTTCTTTTCTTACTCTCTCCTGGGTGCTGGGTATGCTCTTTGCTACTGGATGTCCCCGATTCTAGGTGAAGAGATTTGGAAAATATGATAAGAAATTTTTCAGAAATAATGTAAAATTCATGTTAGTAAAAATTATAAATGCAAAGCACAGAAGCACAATTCATACTTTTGTATAGCATTAATTTTTGGATCCAATTGCTCCATGGATTTATTTTTCTTCTAATATACAGATGATATTCAATGTTCCAGTCTTGACATCTATACTGATACTTAGACTCAGTTATGCGGTTATTTTTAATAAAATTCTTTTTTTTAATAGCCCTATTTTTCTCAAAAATAACTTGCTAAAATAACTCATTTTGTAACAACACCCCCATGTCTTCACTAACAACACTTGACCAAAAAACTAAAGTTTATTTTAATTCTTCCTCCCTTTTCAAATATTTATATGTATTTACTTAGCAAATTCTTCAATGTATTCCTTCTGAATGTTTTTGCATCTTTTTGAGACAGAGCCTCACTCTATTGCCTTGGGGTTGAGTGTCCTGGAATCATAGCTCACAGCAACCTCAAACTCTTGGTTTTAGAAATCTTCACGCCTTAGTTTCCCCAGTTGTTGGGACTATAGGTACCCACCACAATGGCTGGCTAGTTTTTTTTATTTTTGGTAGAGATGGGGGTCTCACTCGTGCTCAGGCTAGTCTCAAACTCCTGGGCTCAGGTGATCCACCTACCACAGCCTCCCAGACTGGTAGGATTATAGGTGTGAGCCAGCGCCTCGGCATTCTCTTGAATATTTTTAAGGTATCTCTGCCTTTCTATTCTAGCTACTGTCTCGGGCCCCAGTGACTATCAAATAATACTCCCGTCCCCCACCCCCAACCACTACTAACCTTTCTTTATCTAGATTTAGAGTCCTTAAATCTCCTCTTCATGCTATGGCTAACCTGGTCAATGTTAGTCAAAAGTTAAATCTTGACTTTTCCTCTGCTACTACATATTATTATTTTATAGATTCATCCCCCAAATTATTAGTATTTGGCACAAAAGTTTGGTAAAAAACTTCTTTTATAACCTAGCCCTACCTATTTTCAACCTATTTTTCTAATCTCTTCCCTCCATATTTTATGCCTTATCCCTTATTACTGGTTTTTTTTTTTATTTTTAAGTCCTCCTAATATGTCATCTTCATTTTTTTCCACTTACATATTTTGGTTAATGGAGAAACATTCTTCCCAACTTTATTCACCTGGAAAATGTTCACTCAGATTTGAGCTTAATTCTAGCATTATTTTCTTCCAGAAACCTTTTTCATGTCCCTAGATTGGGCAAATAGCTTTTTTGATGGGCTAACACTCAGGCCATGCCATGTTTTATCAAAAATATGGTAACTTTCTGTGTCTACTTCCCCTACCAGATTGTGTAGGGCAGAGGACCCAGTCCTATACTTCATGCATAATATTAGTGTCTGGAACAGCCCTTGCCCATTGTGAGCATTCAATAAGTGTTGACACCATTAAGGAAAGGGAAAATGGGACTTCAAATTCACTTTCTAATCTCTAAACTATACTATTCCTATAAAGCCATTTTTCTCCTTATATACTTATATTAGATGATTTGTTAAACGGTAGAGAGTTATTACTGAAATAATTACAAAAATTGTGTTATGTTTTGCTGAATAATGTACTTTGTGCTTTCTCTATCTGTTAATAATCAGTAGTCACTGATTCTGTTCAGTGAGATAATTACATCTAAGATATTTATTAGCAGAAAAAGGAAGTTTAAGTCATGTTATTTTCAACCTACCCAGTGTCCACAACTTTGGCCAGGTCTCATATTTATCTTTTTCAGATGATAGAATTGAAGATCAGTCCTGAGTATCAAATGAAGTAAATAATGTGAAACTCTAATAGAAACTATGTTTTCATTAGTAAAAAAGTCATTACCATTTGTATTATTAATACTCACATTACTCATGCAGTGATAATGAGTTATGATTTGTTTCAGCTCAGGTATAAAGATGCTTATCACAATGCTCTATTTTCACAAGTAAATGAATACTATGCAAATGACTCTCTCTGAAGAAAACTGTCCTTTTAGGAAAGTGCTGTGAGAATCACAGAGGTTTTATTCTGTTTTATTTTGATTTTGGCTTTTGGGTGCTTTTTTTTTTATTTTATAGAGGCTTACCCATTCCTTGTGGAAATTCTATTCTGTCTGCCACTTACATATATGGTAAGTTATATATTGTGGCTCTTTAAGAACCCTCATCTGCTTAGAATATCATGGCTTTAACTGCACTAACAAAAATGGAATTGACCCAGAGGAAGAATTATATGACGTCATTGCTCATACTTGAATCAATTAGTCCAAATATATGTGACAATAGTTAAAAAGTATCAAATATCTCAGGCATTGTCTGAGATATCTATTTCATTTTAGGCTTAAATTAACCTTTGAGAATTTCTGAGGTATCTATTTCATTTTAAGCTTAAATTAACCTTTGAGAATTTCTACGATTCCCCTTTTATACATATGAAAACCAAGGCTTGGAGAAATCAAAAAATTTGACTGAAGTCAAATAGTTTGTATGGCGATGCCAGGATCTGAATTAGCTTTCAGAGTCCATCTTCTCAATCCATGTGCTTTTTGTGTTCTGTTGGATTCCAGGGACCTGGGGGGGGGGGCAGGGCATTGTCAAATACCTCTTAAAATGATTAAACTGCTGCCTTATGTGTAAGTTCCTGATGTTTTGGTGACACTGAACAAAAACACATGGTCTTTTGGCCTGAGATTATTCTGATACCAAGAAACCACTCAAAGAACTTACTTACTTTTGTTGTTTTATAACTTTAATGTCTACACTTTAACCTAGGTGATCATAAATATCAAACTCTCTAAATTTCACCCAGCTGAAAAATATGTACTTACAAGAAAGATAACATTATTTAATCGTATTGTATTCCTACAGTTATATATCCCATGTGACTATAAATTTGAGCCTTATAACATACCAGAGTTATATTACCAGAAAATCTGTCTCCCTTAGAAGTTTCTGGACAGTGCCCTTGATTTATTGACAATTTCATAAAAAGGGAATTCATGTCCTGAACAATTCAATGACTTAAACATTGATTTATAAGTGAAACATGAAGAAGCTCTGTGTTAAGAAATTGTGATTGTATAATTGAGTATCAATCAATGTACAGCCTAATTCAACTTAAGACAGAAATGAAAGAATTTATAGGCTCTGAATATTTTTCAGTGAACTGTTTAGAAAATGGAACACTGGAGATTCATAGGGGAAATTTACAGGAGAGGACAATAGAAAAATTTAAAAAGTAAATTTACAGAACATTTTTCATAGTACAAAATACATACATTTAAATATTGGATTAAATTATTACAGTTAATCAAAGTAATGGATATATAAATATGATATTTTGTCATCATTTATTGATTCATTTTTCCAAATGATAATTGATCATCTCTTAAAGGCAATAGATGATTGTGCATACCTAATATCACTGTTCTTTTACAAAGGAGAAAAATAATAAAATATAAATACCTCCTTTTAAAATAACACCTTAAACATAGCAGAACCCCCAAAAAACCAAGGCTGAACTTGGGCCCTGGTTGGAAAGGGTGGTATTATGACTTTTGTGGTAGGTCAGAGAAAAATATAAATTTAATAAAAATTATCTACATAATTTTTTGTATGTAGCTCAAAACAATTTTATCATAGGGAGATAGCCAATCAAGATGATGCTACTAATTAGATATTAATTAGAATTTAAAATTGTTATTTGGCTAATTGTCTGACTAATCTGCATGAAATGGATCGACAAAGGACACTAACTTCTAATTCTATAGATTGGCTTCCTACTTTATTAGGAAATTCTTTTCTTAAGAAGTTTTTCATTTGAGATATATGCTTGAATATATGTAGATTAGTGTCTTAGAAAATGTTTACATCAAAAGGCTAGGATTCTACACTTTCCTAACCAACTTTTTGACTGCCAGCAAGCCACTTCCTCACTTTGAGCTTCCATGGATTTATTTAGGAGGGGTAGATCATATCTAGGGTCACTTCTAACATTTTATGTTTTTCTACACAATCTCAGACTTTTGAATCTTCTGATTAATGAATTTTTAACTTCATTATAGTACAAAAGCAATCCAATTCGGTAGAAACTGTACTTAAGATTTTGAATTTGTTCCCATATTACCATTCTGTTATTCATTTTCAGCATGGTATTCAATAAATTACATGAGATTTTCAACATTTTGTTTTAAAATAGGCTCTTTTAGATGATTTTGTTCATTTACACAGTAATATAAGTGTTCTCAGCATGTTTAAAGTAGGCTGGGCCAAAGTATTATGTTCAGCAGACTATGGGTATCAAATGTATTTTAACATAATATTATCAATTTGGAATGAGTTCATGCAGATGTAATCTCATCATAAATCAGAAAGTGTTTATATCACTTTTTTGTATTTGCTATCTGCAGATATCATGTTCCTTCTAATACTATAATAACATCTTCATTAATTAAGATGTCTTTTATACAAATTGAAATTATATATGAACATGTTATAAATTACATATAAATTAAGATTAAGTCAGTATAAACACTAAATGACAAAGATAATGTGCTAGAATTCATCCAAATTCCCAAGAGCACATGGAATGAAGAATATGTTAAACAATTTTTCTCTATTTCTATATGCATAGAAAAAAACCAAAAACCTTTTTGCTCTATATTATTATTCAATACAGAACAATTCTGTGGTACAGTGTGTATATTTTTCTCACATTGACCAGTTCTCCAACAACACTTCGGTGGCCTATCATTCAGTTCAATGTGGAATTAGCACAAACTCCACAGATCAAAGACAGTCTCACAAAACTCCCCCCAGCCCCATTTCAAAAGCCAATCACAAATATAGACTATCATTTGTGCTTCTGATTTATGGATTTAAAGTCCAAAGTTCCTACAACCCCTTCTTCATATTTACTTATTTGCTAGAATGGCTCAAGAACTCAGGAAAACAATTTAATTGTTGTATTACCAGTTTACTATAAAAGAGTACAATTTAGGAAGAGCCAGCTGAGGGAAAAGCATCAATCAAGGTGTATGGGAAGAGGTGCAGAGATTGCAGTCACTTTTTGGACACTCCGCCCTTCCAGCACCTCGGAGTATTCAGCAAACTGAACGCTCTCTGACCTCCATCCTTTTAAGTTCTATGGTGGCTTCATTCTTGATTGATTAAAGCATTGGCCATTGATGATTGTTTTAATCTGCAGCCATTTTGTTTTCCCAGAGGTCAGTGGGTAAGGCTGACAGTTTCCACCCTCTAATCACATGATTGGTGCCTTTAGCAATTAGTCTGCATCTTGAGAGTGTCCAGAAGCTCCCAGCTGCTTATATCATTAGCATTCACAAATACATTTATCACTTTGGAATTTCTAAGGGTTTGAGGAATTGCATTTAAAAGGGGGGAAGAGAACAAATAAATATTTTTCATGTCAAATTATGTCTGATAGGAGAACAAATATGCCCAGTTTCTAGGAAGACATACATGTCTCCTATGAAGAAAAATGCACTGAATTCAAAGTCATATAAGTAAGAAAAATGATTCATTTTCTCAGGGGAGGCTAAGGAATCTCTTTTACTGAAATTCCACAAGTTGGAGCCTATGACTTGGCAGCAGTATCAGAAGACACAGCTGAAGAATAGGGTAGAAAACTATCAATCTAGAATATCTTAGACACAGCCTCTCCTAATGTCAGGGGGACAGACTAGATAATTTCTTAATAAAATGGATAAGCCAGCTCTCTTCGTCCTACAACTTGAGTGAAGTTGTTGAGAACTGGCAGATGGATAACTTCAGTCTTCCTCATTGTCAGCTGTTGATATGATTCCAGTTCTATGAACCTCATCATACACACTTCTGTATCTCTTGTGTTTGCATTTCTAGAAGGCAGCTGTTGTGATACCAAACACACTAGATGATTACTTCATGGATTTCTGTGTATACTTGACGTCTACTGAGATAAAATCTTCAAGGGAAATTTCAAACATAAATTAAGTCCAGTGTTCAAAATCATTGGATAGTACTAGCAGGAAATAAGTCATAATCCAAGACAGCACAGAGAGCATTCCCTTCCAAATGAAGCTCTATTTGATACAAAAAATCAAACAAACAAAATCCAAAGTGGGGGTCAAGTATTGAATTGTTTTTCATGTAATTATATATTATGATATAGTTTATCTCGAGGGTTGATATTTCATATTATTCTCCTCTAATTGACAGCTTCCTAGTGTGTGTTTTTATATATCTTTAGCTGGCTATGCTTTCAACCTTGAATACCTTCTTTATTGTAGTTGATGGCAACAGTATAAATGGTACTGAGCCATAGAGTTAATGTGAAATGATGAAAGGAAGGCTAGAAATGTAATTAGAGCCAAATCATATTACATATTGTATGTCATGCTATAGGGCTTTTGTTTTGTATGTTAGGTTAAAGGCCACTGAAAGATTTTGAGGAGATAGGGGGTTATGCATCAGTTTTTTCAAGTGAGTTACCTGCTGCCAATGGTGAGGGTGAATGTGAGGGGAACAATACTGGCTAGAGACAGAGAAATAAGTTAAAAAGTATTTGCAATTATCCAGACGCATGATGACTGAAGTCTGAATTAGGACCATAATATTAGAGATGAATAGAAAGAAATACATTGTGGAAATACTCAGAAGATAAAATTTGCAACCTTGGTGATGAACTAGCTAGAGTGTACATGGAGGAAGATTGAGTAAAAGTTGCCTCCAAGATTTGTTTCTTAATTATCTGGCTGAGTATTGGTGCCATAAATTATAGAGCAAAAAAAAAAAAAGAAGGAATAGCTTTTGTGAGAGATTATGAGAAGTGAAATCTGCATATGTTGAGTTTGCATTGCTTATGAAAGATCCAGGTGAAACAAGAAGTAAGCAAGTGTATATCTGCATTTGTCTCCGTAGATAGAGAACTAATGAAATGTAACATTTGGGAAGATATGAGCATTTAAATAATATTTAATAAAAAACAAGATCACCCTTCAAGCTATATTTCCTATGAATCTGATTACTTACTATACAATTGATCTGAATAGTATCAATATCAAAAGTGAAAAGCATAGAGATGTAAAGAGCTCCTTCTTTACAAATATTCCACATAAAATTACAGCTCATATATAACTGACAAAAATAATTTGGTTGGGTTAGTGATCATTTCTTCCGCTTGTTTTGATTACACTTACACTAGTAATTACTGCCTTGAAAATAACAACCACAAATCCCATTCAAACCATTGTTTGTGAAACCAGTATAAGTTGAGGGAGGAAATATAAATTTAAAGTATGCATGTGCATGCATGTGAGCTCACACACACACGCATTCACACAAACAAGTCATGAATATGAAAATGTGAGTTCACTGGAAGAGTGCAAACAGACTGAATACATTTACACTGTATTACTAGAGAAGGAAAAAGAATTTGTTTCCTTAAAAGTATTAATCAAAAACAATTCTCCATTTTTAGCTCTCACTATCTTGGTACTTATTCTGATAAAGAAATGACTAGGGGTGAGTCTTATTTTTCACAGCAGTAGTAAGGCTACCATGGGTCTGATGGAGGACTTAGCTGTTCAGCATATATGGAAAATGTTCAATTTAGCAACAGGTGAAAGATAGGTAACTCTGGCAGAGGCAAATTTGAAATTCTTCCATTTGGAAAGACACAGGTGCCTGATAGCTTATTGCCAACTTTTTAGAAACAGTCAGAGGAATGTAAGAAAATAAAACTACTGAAGTAAAAAAAAAAAAAAAAAAAAAGATGCATGAGAATTACATGTAGCTTCCAACCAGCTTTAAATTTTCAGCTTAGCAAACAACTTGATTATTGACTATGGTTAGCAGAAATGAAAAACATATTTGAAGACTCACATAAAGAAGATAAATATCTTATACTCATCTGCCAAGAAAGCAGTGTTTTCTTGTGGAACAGGAGAGCTGCCTCTAGAGAGAAAGTTGGTTTTATTTAGAGGCACGTAATCCAACTGCAGAGGCTTAGAGAGAAGGAAATAGAATTGAGAACACTTTTTGGAAAATCTTTCTATGAATGTTTTGTAGGCCACTATTTAAATCTTATATTGTAAAAGTTTAATATCTAAAATTATTAAGAAAATCAACAACAACAAATAAAACCATTATAATATCTTTCATGGTGGATAAGGGAGCACCCATGACCCCACCTCCTTCTAATCACATGTTGTGTAATTTTCCCCCAGTTTCTGAGCAAGACCTGTGACTTCCTTTTAAACAAAAGGATGCAGCAAAGGTAATGGGATGTACCTGATTTAGGTGTGGGATTTCCCAAAAGTATTATATCTGTCCCACTACATCCTTTCACTCTATGGCTTAGAAAAAAGCAAGCTTCCATGAATCATACAACTACAAAGCAACAAATTCTGTTAACAACCACAGAGAATTTCAAAGTAAATTTTTTTCCCAGTCGAGTCTTCAGATGACTACCTAGTCCTAGCCAACACCTTGACTACAATCTTGTACAGGACCCCACGAAACACGTCTAAGCTCCTGACCCAGGAAAACCCTATGATAACAAATATACCTATTTATATTATTTGTTCATTTGTTTATTTAATCAGAATGTACTCAGGTACCAAGATGGATGCTGGATACTATAGTAAACCAAGGTTCACAGCCTAATGGATCAGATACTCACTCTAGGAAATTGAGGGTGCTATTGGAACTTCAGGAAATTTTCTGGAGGCAATCATATCTAATATGAAATATGAAATAAGAATATAAATATTTTCTAAATATGACACTTCTACATTGGCTGAGATGGAGTAACAGGAACTCGTGTATCCTCCTGCCTGAAACAATTAAAAACTTGGCAAATTATAGGAAAGAATGGTGTCCATACAATGGACACCAGACAGCACAGAGCAGTGATCCCTGAGAGAGGAACAAGTGTGGTCAACCCCATGATGGCTCCAGCTGTGAGGATTTCCAGCTATGTGGCAAAGAGGGGGAGCCCAAGAAGAGCACAGTAATCTCCCCAGTTCTAGAGGATGAATCTATGAGACCAGGAGGCCATGGTGGCTGAAGGAGAACTGGACAGCAGTCTATATAAAATCAATCTATATAAAAAAAATTATTAGAAGTGATAGTATTTTAATCTACAAAGTTTTATATTCACTTCATAGAAGAGTCATCACTCAGTAATGGCCTGGCTGAATAACCTGAGGCCCTTCCTTCCACCATGATATTCAGCAGCACTGGGAGACGTGAGAGAAGTATGCACGTGCTAATATGGACTAAAGCCAAGCAAAGAATGGGTTTACTGCGTGCTCTCATCTGTGTTTCTAAAATAGAGATATGGACATACTTCTAAATATAGAATAACTCTGTAGGAAACATAAGGAAGTGGTATGTTATTTGGCTCTGAGGAGTGGGTCTGATCAATGGGATAAGGTGGAAGGGATATTATTTCTTCTACCCACCTTTTGTACTGTTAAAATGTCATATTATGTGTAGTATTTTTTTCCTCCATGAGAAATCTTGGTAGTTTTTTTAAAACAATGTAATTTTTTAGGCAGAAAAAAGTGTTTCAGAGAGAACTCATGCAATCATCAGATGAAAATGAAATGAAAAGATTGGCCTGGTTGTTTAGACATTGTGTGTGTGTGTGTGTGTGTGTGTGTGTGTGTGCGTGCATGCGTCTTTATTTAGTAGTGGTGGGAGGTGGCAGGTTCATTCTGGTATATCATTTTAAAGAGTGTTACTGTGCCATAATAAACTACTCTTTTCCCTTAGGTATGTATATTATATCATATTTTACATTCACTTACTCCATTTTTTGGATCATGGAAGAAATGACAATTCTTTGTTTTTTGTTTAATAGTTTTGGCCTCATTTCACAACTTCTCCAACTTTCTTACAAGAAGCAAAGACTGCCATAGTTGTTTGGAGTAAATGACAAGTTAGTCTTGTAGAACTTGCCTCTAACATCAGGGTTGTTGTGTATAACCATGCAACCCACAAAACTGACAGCTTAGGAGGATTGCAGTCACATAAAGGAATGTCTCTCCACACCAGGGTACATCAGAACCACCTGGGGCTCTTTATAAAGCTCAGGGTCAGATTCAGTAAATCTGGAAAGGCCTGAAATTCTGAATTTCAAAGAAGTTCTCAAATGATATGGATGCTGTTTGTCTGCAGATTGCGCTTGGAATAGCAAAGCGGTCAACAAACAATGTGGACAACTACCCTAGAGTAGGTTAGTAGATGACTCTGTATTCGAGAAACCAGGGCATCATAAGTTGAGAAATGTTAGGTGTGGCCATAGCAATGTGAGGAGGTGCACTAAATTATGGTGACATATTTTTAAACCTTTAATGGGTGCTTTGAGCCATTTGGTATGAAACTGCTTTTTGTACACCCAATTCTCTTAGATTACATGCCATAATCTTAAAAACTAAGATTAGTATCTTGTTAGCACTCTGACTTACAAGCTAATACTGGATTGCTATCAGCTCTAAAATTCTGGTTGAACTCTATGATAGAATATTGAATTGTGGTTTAATTCATGAATAGATAGAAAGGAACGGTTACCCCTGGAAATAAAAAGGGAAATATATCCCTAGTATCCTTTCCTGCACAATCTAAGGCTCTATGCCCTCTGTGTCTGTTGCCACTCTTTCCCAGACATCCTTGGTTCTAGTACCTTCCACTTCCAGACAGCCCACACCCCCGGAATCACTTTCCTTTCTCTAGACTCAGTTTTCAGCTTCCCAGGTTTATTCTCTATTAAGGCTTTCCTTATGAGTGAAATCAAAATGAAAATATCTCTGAACAAATCATGGCGATATTTCTGGTAATTGCTTGGTTTCCTTGGCAGATTCTGAGGTGGAAATTTACATCAGGAAGCTTATTGACAAGTACTATTAAGATCAACATCTGTGAGAACATAAAGGAAACAAAACTGGGCCAAGGCAAAGAGAGGTCAGGCTGTGATGAAGTCACAATAAAGGCCTTAGCTGATACCACAGGACCATCTGGAGCTGGAATGGTTCTGAAGGGTAGCCTCAAATTGAGCAATGGGGCTATACTGTTACACCCCCACATAAAACAGTTGCTAGATTCAGACTGCCCCGAGGAAGGGAGCGTGTCATGAAGTGAGCAGCTCTTTTCAGTCAAGGGCAAACATCAGGAGGGAATACTTAGCTGCCAGATGTGAGTTGTCAACAGCCCCAACAGCTGGGGAAATAAATTCTTTAATCCCCAAGGAGAAGTTATATAAACTACACAATGTAGTGTCTACTATGACCCCTTCCAGAAAGAAATTATATTTTAAGAGCCTAGACATAATACTGCAAGAAAGGAAATAACAAAACCATGTCATGGTCTATTATAGAAAAAGTATGGGGTATAAAAGTCCCTCCTACCATGCAGGATCTAGTCAATGTTTCTAAACTGATCTTCCTGCAGGACCAAGGTGTTCTGTTTTGTTTTTTTACATTTTCTCTCTCAAATACATCATCCTGTCATGAACAGACACATGGTTTTACCACATGTGACCAACGCACACAGGGTACCAGAAACTTGAAAAACACCTGAAATATATCATAGCCTATTCGATGAGATGACTCCACTTGTCACAAGCTTAAATGGTGTAGGAGTTTCAAATTGATATAAACATTTATTTTAAAAAAGATAGTTTATTCTTGATAATACAGTTCACTGACAGGCGCTAGTGTTGTCTGATATTCATATTGTGGTTTGTAAAATCCTTATTCACTGCCTGCCTGGTTCTTGTCTATAGGAATTAAATAAAAACATCTATAAAAACCAAGCAACAGCAAAAACTACAGCAATGACACCATAGATCACTGCTTTGCTTAGGAAAAAATATGGATAGGGTTTTTCTCCTTTCTCAGCTCAGTTTTAATGCTCAAGTGAGTTGAGGGTACCCTAGTTTATGTCCAAGTTTTCTCTAGGTCATTTTGAGGTTAATCTATGTCAAAATAGCCTCTGTTTCATGAAGTTTAGGTTTCTTTAACAGCTTTTAAAATTATATATCCCCCTTCATACTTAGGGGACATTTTCAGACCAACACTGAGCTGCTTTGGAATTGAACATCATGAGAAAGGGTTGTTTTCACAGCCTACTTGGGCTGAATTTGAGGCAGCAGATTATCATAGAAGGTAAACTCTAAGGTTTAACTGCTACAAGTTCAAAGGATGTTTTTTTAAAAAAAGAAACCTAGCTAGACAGGGGCCTTATATGTGCAGTGCAGGTCTGCTTAGGTCTTCTGAACAACAGGTTTGCCTTGACAATCCACTTGAACTTGAGCCAAGCCTCAATGTTGTCCTTACTTGCTTTGGCAGCAGGCTCTTACTGCAGTCAGAATATCTTACAAAACTGTATCTTTTTCTTTTGCCTTAGATGGCAAAAATTACTTTTTTTGAAGTTCTTCATTGACCTCCTACCCATAAATGCACCAAAAAGATCATAATAAAGGGGACACACTGGAGACAATTCTGTTTCTGTTTTGACTCAGATGACCACTACACCCAATCCCAGCCTCTTCAGTAATTAAATAGCATTGGAAACCTAAAGCTTTTCAGATTCTGGATCAAGTTTCTGGAAATTCCCACCATTTCAAAGCTCTGTTCTAGGTCATGCAGAATGGCTCTTGATGGAAGGTTACTAATATTTCTCCCCTAAATGCCAAACAGGAATCCTCTGACTTGGAAAGGAGTAGCAGTAGAGCTGAGCTACCTGTATAAGGTGACTAAATGTATTTGTAAATAATGAACTATCAATTGCTTTTGTGGCTTCTTAACACATGTCATTGGAGTAGAATTAGATTGTGAATGAAC
>NW_003852485.1:5747810-5748967 GCF_000181295.1 Otolemur garnettii | reverse complement strand
ATCATCAATCACCATTATTATAAGAACAGCTACTTTTCATGAGCTTTTACTATGTGCCAATTACTGTAAGTTTAACTCCTCTATTCTTTCTAATAAACTTGTGATATAAGTAGTATATAGGCACACTTATATAGGTATATGTAATAAACACAGCTATATCTACTATACACATATTAGAATTACATTATTACTGAGAACTATATATACTTTTCCATTAAATTATTCAGCATTAAACTATATATCATTAAAATAAGAATCACCTTACATTGAACTAAGTTGAAGGACAGAGGAATTTCTTTTAAGTCTATGCTGCAGATTTAGATGTATGGATACTATTTTCTTTGAGATTCAGAACCAGGCAGGATCATACAGTAATGCCGGATAAATTTTGTTTGAATCCTGCGTCTATAGTCATAGGCGCTCTCAGGCAAAACATCAAGCTGCATGCTGTGACATTTTCACTGTAACTTTTAGAAGTCCTTGTAAATATTTAGCAAACCAATGTTTTATTGATATGTTTTCTACATTTTATTTTAATTTATTAAATTATTATTTCAAAATATTACAGGGGTATAAATAGCTTTGGTTACATGTATCATTTTTATAATGCCTAAGTCAGGACTATACGTGTGCCCATAGCCCAAATGATGTTCATTGTACTTGTTTTCACACATCCTCTCTCCCCTCCATTTGATTTCCACTGAGTTTTATCATACTTCCCTCTGTGCACATGTGTGTTCATCGGTTAGTTCCAATTTAACAGCTAGAACATGTGGTGTTTGTTTATCTGAAAGTGTTCTTGGAGCTTTCTGATCAGAGATGCAGGGAGATAGATACTTCACTTAGTATTATGGCCTCCAGTTCCATGCAAATTGTTGCAAAAAGCTTTGAGTCACCCCTCTTTATGTCAAGGAGTATGCCATGGTATACATATACCACATTTTGTTAATCCGCTCGTGAATTGATAGGTATATGGGTTATAACTGAGAATGGTGCTGCAATAAGTTTTCAAGTACAGATGTCTTTTTGATGAAATGATTTCCTTTGGGTACTCAGTAGTAAACTTGAGGATCAAATAGTAGGTTTTCTTTTAGTTCATTGAGGAATCTCCATATTGTACTAATCTTCAATCCCACCAACAGTGTATAAGCATTCCT
>NW_003852485.1:5746708-5747790 GCF_000181295.1 Otolemur garnettii | reverse complement strand
ATAGAAAATGTAGGAAAAGCTCTTTTAGATGCAGGTCTAGGCAAAGCATTTATGACAAAGACCTCAATGGCAATTACAGCAACAACAAAAATTTAAAAAGGTGGGGCTTGATTAAATTAAAAGAAACTTCTGCACAGCTAAGGAAATAATCAATAAAGTAAATAGACAACCAAAAGAAAAGAAAATGGGAGAAAATATTTGCAAGCTATAAATCTAATAAATAGCTTGAATAACCAGAAACTAAAAGAACTCAACTAATCAGGAAGAAAAGACCACAAATAACTCCATTAAAAAGTGGGCAAAAGATATGAACAGAAGCTTTTCAAAAGATGATGGACCAATAACCAATAAAGATATGAGACAATGTTTAACATCACTAACATCAAGAAAACACAAATTAAAACCACAGTGAGCTATCACCTCATCCCAGTTACAATGGCTTTTATTAAAAAATCCAATAGATGTTTTCTGCATTTTAATAAAAGACAATTATCTTATAGCTCTAGAATATATTACCATCCTATGGGAATAATTATAGGTTTCCTCCTTCTAAATACAGACTAAAGAGAAAAATGCCAGTTTTATTACAAGGTAATAAATGCATGTATCTGAAGCACAGAAGAGGGAGTATAATGACCTTTTTATTTTTTCAATCTTTCCCTTCATGCCTTTATTTCTCTCTGACCTCTTATTTTGCTCTCTTATATCTAAGTAATTCTCAATAAATCTATATATAAGAACTCAATTTCTGGTTTTAGACAGATGTGTAGGGTCTCATTCTATAGGGATAAAATGGGCTTCCTTTTCAATCCACTTGCCCTAATTTTTTTTCAGGCTCTTCATCCATGCCAATATCTGTTGCTTTTGCTCAGCATTGTCAGAATGCCCACACTACCAAAAATGACTTATAGATTCAATGAAATCTCCATCAAAATACCTACCTATATCATATTTCACAGATCTAGAAAATTTAGTGCTATACTCAGTTGGGGTAGAAATGAGCCCCCATAGCAAAAGTAATCTTAAGTAAAAAGAACAAATCTGCAGGTATCACATTACCAGACTTCAAACTATACTTTAAG
>NW_003852485.1:5743778-5745176 GCF_000181295.1 Otolemur garnettii | reverse complement strand
TTACTTTAAAGTTTGCACTTGACACATCTACTCATCCTTGGAAGTGTGCAAAACAGAAATGCCAACAAATGATAGCAGTGATTTTCAGATCAAAACTATCTTTAGGATTTATCTGACTATGTTGGTAGATGTGGCAACAGGGGTTATAAAGGCTGAATGTATTCACCAGTAATTGTAATTAAATCATTCAATCATTATGTAACCAATAAATGTTTTACAAATCACTAGGGTAGCCAAAAATAGTGAAGGGATTCTGAAAAATATTAAGAAAATGTACTTGAAGTATTTTTTTAATTTTTAGGTACTATATTATAAGGTATATATGCAATGCACAAGAGTGGAACAGATAGAGAAGAGGGATTATGGCCCTAATGATAGATTTATTGAGAAATTAATACAGAATGTCTGAAAAGTTACCATATTATTTACAAAATATTCATAACAAAATTTTACAGAGAAGTGACCAACATGTACAGAATATTTAAATTTTGTTTTTTGGCTTATCCTTAGAAACAAGGGTAAAAAGAAGAGAGAGTTTATAAGACATTAAGCAAGTTATATGACTCACCCAAAGTTTATATATATGCACACACACACACACACACACACACATATACATCAGACACCAAAGTGTTTATAAAATTTATTTACATATGTATATATAAACATGTGTGTGCATGTGTATATAAATATACATATATAAAGAAGTTATATGACTTACCCAAAGTCAAACAGCACTGAAGCCAGAATCCAAACCCATCTACTAATTTTAAAATCTATGTTCCATCCAATATTTTTTTCAATTTGGCATTTGTGCTCATTCCAGTTCAAACATATGACAAATTGAGTTAATTGAAGCCTAGACATACCATGAAGTCCATTTGAGATCTTTAGAAAATTTTATTAAACATTCGTATACTTATACATAGGTATTTGTATGTACATATGCAAATCAATTTGATTGTAATGATAGTTAGAAATTGTCTTTAGAGGATAACCCATAAAAGTGATGTGCATAGGTATGTTATTGGGTTTCCTATATTGCTTTTATAGTTAAAAATCTACTTAGATTTTTGTATCTAATTAGATACTAAACAAGAACAAAGATATACAAAAAATATATATTATAAAAGTCATATGACACCTTTTACAGTGTTGGTAAAATTATTTTAACTTGAAAACGATCTAGTTATCAGAGTCCTGAAGTGATGTGTTTTCTCATCCTGTTTAATTTTTTCTTCCCTGAGAACTTTTGCCACGTGGCTATGACTGATGGTAATGTGACTTTTAGACATTACCAGGAAGCAAAGATTTCCATTTGCTTTCTCTAATGATTATGAGTTTGCAGAGAGCTACGAAGTTTAGAGTGAAGGGGAAATATTCTGTTTGACTGCAGTT
>NW_003852485.1:5740077-5741027 GCF_000181295.1 Otolemur garnettii | reverse complement strand
CAGTCTTTTTCCCCTGGGAGGAAAAATTTATTTTGAAACCTTTCACATCACTCAAAAGTGGTCAAATAATTTCCACTCAAACTTTTAAAAGGAAAAAGAAAGTTCTTTTCACAGAGGCCAGCCATAAGATTTTGCTCACAAGTACATTTTTCCTTATTTTTATAAACAGTGCCAAGTGGAAACAATAGCTTTAGAATGGTAAGAACTTCTTAATACTAACCTTGGATGAAGTATGCATACCACTTTCCTACTGATTTAAAAGCAAATTTATTGCCATATTAATGATATAGATCAGTGGTTCTCAACCTTCCTAATGCCTCCTAATGCCATGACACTTTAATTCAGTTCCTTGTGTTGTGGTGACCCCCAACCATAAAATTATTTTTGTTGCTATTTCATAACTGTAATTTTGCTACTGTTATGAATCATAATGTAAATATCTGATATGCAGGATGTATTTTCATTGTTACAAAGGGGTCGCGAACCACAGGTTGAGAACCGCTGAATAGACTTTGGTTATTGGAAAAATAGACAATGTAAGTGAGTGGACTTGTATCTCAGGAAATTGTTGAAATCTGAAGTAATATTAGTGAGCAAATATCCCTATAAAGTTACTGGAAATTTCCTTTCAGATTAAAAAAATGGACACATTGCTATAGATCAATGAGAAATGGCAGATATCAAGTCTTCTTGCACAAAATACAAAAGGCATTATTGTCATAGTTTAATCAAATATCCCACCTACAATCTGGAAATAGGAAAGAATTGCCTAGATTACTCATTCATTATACAAGAAAATTCCATTCCTAAGGGACAACGTGTGTTGTCTGTGATCACTCAGAGGCAGACAGTGATAAACATGAGCTGAGAGTACAGATTTTTCTAATCATTGCACCATTACTCTTTTAATTTAAACTAGTTAGAGTAAACTAGTAATAAGGTTTAAAAGG
>NW_003852485.1:5739051-5740057 GCF_000181295.1 Otolemur garnettii | reverse complement strand
TTATTCTGGTGCCTGGGCTGTCTGCAATTCAGTGGCTTTTCAGTACATGGTTTCCAAGTTGTCCCTGAGGCCATGGAGAAAGTAGCATGGAGAACATGTGGGAGAAAGATTTTTTTAGGATGTGCCCAGAAATAACAATCATTCCTTTGGTGACATTCTGTTGTCTGGTACCTAGTCCCTGATGACAAGATAGGATCTCGAATATAGTATATTTGTCCAAAAGAAAGAAGAAAAAATGGTGAATATCTAGTGGTCTTTACTTTATGGAACATGACACTTATCTGCATGGATAATTTAGTAAAAGGCATCATAATCCCAGGCCTAGATTTGTATGTCAACAGTTTCCATTAATATCTAGTAATTTATCAAAATTTACTATTTTAAGACATACTATTATATGTCTATAATCTGTGAGAGGGATTTAACTAAAGGCACCTGGCAACCCAGTCCTGAAACATGTAAATCAAAGAGACACTCAAATAACTGATTTAGGCTCATCTTTACCATTCCGCAATTCACCAGTGATACCACAAAGAGTGGCTTCTCCTCCAGCACTAGTCCTGATGTAGAAGGTGCCCACATCCAGCTGGGACATTTACCTACTTTGTCCCCATTTTTATTTGGATTTCTGCTTTCAGATTCACACATCAGTATTGGGAGGTGATATAGCCAGTTTAACAATGAATCAAATACTTTATTTAGTGTAAACATCTATTTGTATTCTGTGCACACATTTTATAAATCTAGAAATATACACTGAGTAATTGTTTTGACCTATGATTATGGGTACATTTAATTTTAAATCCAAACATAAAATCTTAGTTGTGCACACATTGTTTAAAAGTAGCCAATTTGTGTATAAAAATGATGTCTTCAATAGTTATCTATTAAAATATATACTTTTTTGGCTCGGCACCTGTAGCTCAGAGGTTAGGGTGCTGGCCACATGCACCAGGACTGGTGGGTTCAAACCCAGCCTGGGCCTGCTAAACAACAAGGACAACAA
>NW_003852485.1:5736831-5739004 GCF_000181295.1 Otolemur garnettii | reverse complement strand
AAATATATACTTTTTTGGCTCGGCACCTGTAGCTCAGAGGTTAGGGTGCTGGCCACATGCACCAGGACTGGTGGGTTCAAACCCAGCCTGGGCCTGCTAAACAACAAGGACAACAATAACAACAACA
Source organism: Otolemur garnettii (assembly GCF_000181295.1). Lineage (NCBI taxonomy): Eukaryota > Metazoa > Chordata > Mammalia > Primates > Galagidae > Otolemur > Otolemur garnettii. The sequence continues at coordinate 5,738,877 of NW_003852485.1, read as the reverse complement.
ATAAAATAGCCAGGTGTTGTGGCAGGGGTCTATGGTCTCAATTACTTGGGAGGCTAAGGTAAGAGAATGGCTTAACTACAAGAGTTTGAGGTTGCTGTGAGCTGTGACACCATAGCACTCTACCGAAGGTGACATAGTGAGACTCTGTCTCAAAAAATAAATAAAATAATAAAATATATATTTTTGAAAACATACATATTTTCTTATGTCCCCTATCTCTCTACCCCATTCAGAAAACCAGGCTACTTTTGTGACAGCAGAAAATAAAGAAAAGAAAGGCCTTTTAATTTTTAAATCTTAGACCTGAAAAAAACTAAAAGCATTTAAGGTGTTGAATAGATTTAGAAGAATAACACACAAGTAAAAATGAATTGTTATTTGGAGAATACAAACCAAATCCCTTTCTTAAGCAAGAGAGGAGTGAGAAAGAGGAAAAGCCCAGAGTGTGTGATCATTAAGTAATCCCAGATGAGGTGGAGGATGCGCTGGCCCCTGCTTTCCAGGTAACACACTCCTGGTTAGGCAGAAAAATCCAGAAAAGACTACAACTTATTTTTTAATAATAGAAGGTCTTAGAGAGTCTTTCAAAGACTTCACAAAAATGATTTGTTGGTAACCCAATGCAAAAGAGAAGAAAGTTTCAAGATCAAAAGGGATCTTATACATAATACTAAAGCTCGATTAATGTCCTGTTTGAACAACCAAACACCAAACAAGGTAACACAGTGAATTTACTGTGATTTTACAATTACGTATACATGTGAGTAATCACCATCCAGACCACAGCATGAATCATTTCTAATACTGCATCATGCTTTCTCATGCTTCCTTCCTTCCTTACCCTGCAAAGGTAACCACATTCTGATTTGTATTGCCTTAGATCAGATGACAGATGTGTGTGGTTTTGCATTTCATATAAATGAAATTAGACAATATGGCTGCCCAGAAGTATCTGGTTTCTTTTTCTCAATACCTATTGTATCTGAGCATTGGTGCTATTGTGTATAGCAGCTAGTCTGTGTTATAAAACATTGCTCTCTGCTCCAATACAGTTCTTCTTTTTTACAGTTGTATACTACACACTTGTACCACCATGCCACAGTTTACTTTTACATTTTCCTATTGATACTAGAAATCGGTTTCACTTTGGAGCTATTATGTATAACACTGCTATGAAAATTTTTATAGATGTTTGGTGGTAGACAAAAACATTTGTTTTTCTTGAGAATGTCCAAAGAAAAGAAATTTCTAGGTCAAAGGCATATATACATTTACAGTATTTTTATTTAATAATTATGCCAAACAATTTTCCAAAGTGGTTAAAAATTTACATTTCACTGCTAACCTATCAGCCTTTCAGGCATCCCAAATCCTTGATAACACTTCGTACTGTGTCTTTCATTTTAGCCATTCTTTTATGGGATATAATTTTTTCTCATTACCATTTAAACTTGTATCTCATTGTTGAGTAATGATGATAAACAAGTTAAAATATTTATTGGTAACTGAGATATTCTCTTCTAGAAATATCTGTTAGTATATTGTCCATTAAAAAAGTTACTTGTCTTTCTTGTTGATATGTAGTTGTTTTTATGTACTCTGGATAAGGGTTATTTGTCAGATAGATGTGTTCTGATTATCATTTCCATAGCTGTCGCTTGCCTTTTTACTCAGAATGTTACTTTTTGATGAAGAGAAGTTTATAATTTAAATAAGGTCCAGATTCATCAACATTTTCTTTTATGATCAGTGTTGTTTTTATCCCAGTTAAAAAATATATTCTTTGTTCAAGTTAATAATATTGTCTAATGTTTTTTATACAGATACATTGTTTTACCTTTCAAGTGTAGGTATTTGATCTACCTCCAATAAATTCTTTGTATAGTGTAAGGAAAGGGTCAAGGTTCATTTTTTTCTACATACATATTCACTTGATCGTTCATAAATTATTGAAAAAATTATTTCTTCTACATTAAATTGAAACGTGAACCTACATGTGGCTGAGTATGTGGGTGTCTCTTTTGAACTCTTTTTTGTTTTATTCTA
>NW_003852485.1:5730255-5731944 GCF_000181295.1 Otolemur garnettii | reverse complement strand
TTTTTTTTTTTCCAGCCAGGGCCAGGTTTGAACCTGTCACCTCCAGTATATGGGGCTGGCGCCCTACTCATTTGAGCCACAGGCGTGCCCCTGCCATCTTTTAATAATATCTTTTTACCAGCGATCTTTGGTTTTTCACCTGCGTAGTAATCACTTTCTGGGGTTATTTCCTTTTAGCCTGAAGAATTTTCCTTGGCATTTCTTATAAGGTGAGTTTCCAAGCAACAAACTCTGTTTTTATCTGGGATTGTCCTTATTCCATTTTAACTTTTTAAAGATAGCTTTGAACATACAGGGATCTTAGCTGACAGTGTTTTTCTTTGAGAACTTTCAGTAAGTTAGCTATCACATTCTGACTTTCATTGTTTCTGACTAGATGTCAGCTTTCAATTTTAACAGAGTCCTCTTGTTATTGATGAGTCATTTTTGTCTTGCTGTATTCAAGATTTTGTGTTGACTTTGACTTTCAGCATTTTTACTGACGTGTGTCTATTTTTGGATCTCTGTGTTTATTCTACTTACAGTCATTGAATTTCCTGAATGTGAGTATCCATGGTTTTCAATAACTTTGGGAAGGTATTAACCACTTCTTCTTATATTCTTTTCTTTCTTCTCCCTCTTATCAATGCTCATCACATGAATGCTGTACACTTCATGTGTCCTACCTTTCTGTGTGGCTCTTTTCCTTCTTCTTTGGTGTTTTTATAGTCTCTCCGGCACATTACCTAATCTCTGTCAGTCATTCTTCATATGTGAAGTGATTTTTTTTCATTTCAGTTATTTCACTTTTCAACTCCAGTATTTCCACTGCGTTCTTTCTTATAATTTCTATTTCTCTTCATCAATATTCTACATTTGAAGGGCACGGTCATCATACTTTATCTTTATTTATTAATCATTGTTTCCTTTAGCTTTCTGAACATATTCATAATGGTTACTTTTTTCACCCAACATCTGTGTGCTGTCCCAGATAGTTTGTATTGCTTGCTCTTTCTCCGGTGTGTGCATCACACTCTCTTGTTGCTTTACATGTCCTCTAAATGTTTGGCTGGAAACTGGATGTGTTAAATTGCCTATTATAGTAAGTCTGGATACTGATCCTCCCACAGGCCTGTGGATTGTTATTGATATTTACTCATGTACGTACTTAGTGATTGGGAGATTATTTTAGTGAACTCTATTTCCCCATCCAATATGAAGGTGAATTCCCCAATGTTGTTTCTCAAGGATTGCAGCCTGTGGGAATCCAAAATTTCCCTGGGATATGATTTAATAAAGGAAAAAAAAATAATGTTTGCAAGACTCCCTTTGACTGCCTTGGTTCCCTGATGACATCCGGTGGTTAGGCTCTGCTAATCACCTGCTTAGGTTTTATTGATTCAAAAAAAAAAAATGCCCTGAAGCATAACTGGCTTCATAATTTTATCCAATCAAGCCCAGAGGTTTTGAAAGTTTTGATGTCTAGGTTAGTGTTTGAGATTTTTTTTGACCCCTGGTGCGGTCTTTCTAATTGTGTCTTTCCCAGTTACTGGGAAACTAGCTGGCATACAGGGTCAGATAATTAAATTCGCAAAATCATCCTAAAAATAGTGCTACATACCTTATTGCTGAACATTGCTATGGTCACCTTTGAAGTATTCCCCTTGGCCATCTAGTGGCTATATATATTTCATATTTATATAATGTGTG
>NW_003852485.1:5725405-5729856 GCF_000181295.1 Otolemur garnettii | reverse complement strand
GAAAGGTTAGATTAAACACACAGGCATCAAGCTTACTCAGTGTAAGTACTCTCATTCTGCTCAAATACTATAGGTTTGGGTCTGTGTTATTCTATAACCTTCTAAAGACTTGTGGTATTGCTTTAAAATCAGAATTTCACATACTGTGATTTTCTGTATACTTGTCACAGAATATCCAGAAGTATTTGCTTAAAATGTCAATTCCAGTACTTATCCAAAACATTTAAATCATCATCATCAGGGCTCGGGAACATAATGATGCATTTTTAATGTGCCCTTAGATGATTTCAATACAAATCAATGCTTGAGGGCCACTCTCTCTGTACTTGGTTTTATGGGAGGGGTTCATTGGCATACTTTGCTGTGTGACAGAAAAAATATTTTGGAATAGACATCAGAAAAGGCTGTTCTGCCATTCTGGAGCTGACAGTAGCTGAGTGACTCATTCCTTCTGAGCTCTGGTGCCTTTATTTTTAAAATGAGAATAACATTTCAATTTGTCTCTGAGGACTGTGGTGAATATTACATGAGACAGACCAATTCAGCAAACCACTTTGCAAAATGGGACACTATTAACAGACACAAGGTATTTTAAAGATTTTGTCTTTATAATGGTCATAATATACATTTTTATACTTTGCTTTTCGCTGGTATATAAAATTTTACATATGTTTTAGATTTTGTCTTCATAATGGTTATAATATACATTTTTAAACTTTGCTTTTTGCTGGTATATAAAATTTTACATATGTTTTAGAAAAGTATAACAGAATAAAATAAACTAGATATGAGAAAGGCCTGCTTTTAGTTCATTTCAACAGGGAATCCAGAAGCTAGTAAATGTACATTACATCAAAATATGTCCAGAGCTTACATTCTGATGGGCACCTCATATAAATTTAGTGAGTCAGAATAAATTATGGGTGATTTGCAATGACTGATAATAAGGGTATTAATTATATTCCTGAATCACAGCACCTGCATTAAGTCCCCAAAGATTAGAATGATTGTCACAGCCAGAAATATTTATCAAAGTGACACCAAAGTCACAATATATGGATTTACTCTTCACCTACTGAAATTTACAGGCTTTGATTAAGTCATGTGATGATACATGCAGGACATTCTGGAACTACTGTATATCAAAGGGACAAGTCTGCTGATGGCTTCCCCTTGAAACATCTGCAAGTCTCCAAATTCAAGAGAGCATATGTCTGGAAATGATATTAATGACATACTGTTAATTGGAGAATCACTTAACTGCCAAAAACTCTCCATCTCTCTACTAAATTCCTGTCTCTTTTAGAGGTCACTGATTATTTTTATTCAAAGAGAGAGGGATGTGTACATTAGCAAGTGTTTTTCCCATGTGATGCCTGTCTAAAGACTATGTTAAGGACTATCAATCTAGAAATTTATAGGGAAAGCTACCACCATGGCCACAATTGAGAAGGGCGAGGGGAGGGGAGTTAGGGCTGATATATATCCTTGGTAATATAGAATGGGTAGTGTCAAGTTTCGAGTCACTGAATCTTCTTTCACTTAAGTTTCTTGATCACACTGATGCGTGCATGACATTTAAAATCATTACATTCTAGCTTGGAAATAGGACAGCGTAATAATCTATCTAGGGAGGCAAACTCAAATCTTAAGAATTGTCACCTATGATAAGCAAACAGAAACTGATAGTTTCTAAATAGAAAGACATTTGGATTCATATACTATTATAGAAAGACTGAGACCACTGTTCGTGATCTATGATTTACCCAATCCTCTCATTTTTTGAAAGAGAAAAAAAATGGACACACAAAAAAATAACGCAACTTTAAGTGGCAGAGCCCAAATTACAACCCAATTCTACTAATTTATTCAACTTTGGCTTGATTTATAATCAAAACCAAGGATACGTTATACATTTCTGAAACCCAAACTTGCAAGACAGAAGATTTACACATTTTATTTTAAAGCATCCAAATTGTGACTTTCACTCTTAGCTCTTTTGAAAGAGTACTAAAGTTTTATGAATGTTTGATTTAAATTACTAGTTTATACAAGACCTTTTTTCCCTTAAAAGTGCTTATCATGACATGATATATGTATATAGGTAGAGACAGAATCTCACTTTTTCGCCCCCGGTAAAGTACAGTGGAGTCACAGCTCACAGCAACGTCCAACTCCTGGGCTCAGGCGATTCTTCTGCCTCAGCCTCCAAAGTAACTGGGACTACAGGCACCTGCCACAACACCCAGCTATTTTTTGTTGCAGTTTGGCCGGGGCTGGGTTTGAACCTGCCACCCTCAGGTATATGGGGCTGGCGCCCTACTCACTGAGCCACAGGCGCCTCCTGACAGGCTATATTTTATAAGTACTTTCCCTTTCAAAAAGAAGTATATATCTATGCAGTTTTGCAAGCACTCAAATTGTTTTCTGATACATATAGGGCCTAGGTGGCCAATAGGTAAATTTTGTATAAAACTTTCTTCTCTAAAAAGTTAACCAGTGAAATCATTTTTTAAATACCATAACACTTAATGGATTATTAACCAGCTAAATTGTGGGATTATATTTAAATGAATTCTTGAACAGCAACTAGGATTCCAGATGGCTGGTGTATTTAATGGGCAATATGGGGAAATGTAGTAGGTAAGGATGGCTGCCTCAAAAATATTAAATAACTTTTAAAGCTTTTTGACATACTGGAAATATTGCTCAAACATTGCAAAATGCTTTTTTATGTTAAATCCCATTGACAAATGGGTAAAACTAATAAGCTTATTTTCTCACATTTAAACAGGAAACACAATGCACATACATACAAGCGCTAACTAAGTTATAAATTTGTAACCAGATGCTTAAGCTCAGATACAAATAAGCTCTGAAAAGCTAATAGCCAGCTCGTTAAAAGACACGGTCACCTTCTGTTCTTCTAATAGTTTTATAACAAATGAACACCATAGAAAATAGGTATTGTGGTTAAAGCAACCACAAGTCAATATAGTGAGACTGATAAATGAAAATAAGTGGACAATTTGAGAATATACTTTCAAGGACTTCAGTCTATGTATTAGATGCCAAAAGGGAAAAGTGTTTATTAACCATTTTAACAAAGCCAATATTTTATGAAATAAGAATCTTAAAGTATTATCTTTTTCAGAAACACTTAATTGTTAGTGTATAGTCTTATTAACAGTAAAGAGAGTACACGTACCTTTCTTTAGTTGAAAATATTAAGGTGTGCGAATGTTTTTGTTACATGCATATACTGTGTACTGCTGAAGTCAGGGCTTTTAGTGTGCCCACAACCAAGAACAGGGTTCATCATACCCGACAGCTAACTTTTTTTTTTTCCACTGACATAGCTCTTTTTATTTCTTACAGACTTTAACTCTTTTTATCTAGATCTTGAAAATGTTACAAACAAACCACATTCATTTCCTGATACTTAACAATAAGCAGTTAGAGACGCCTCATATCTTCTCATCTTTTTGTCTTGCTTCAGTCTTACGATTTCCCAAAATAGATACATTATCTGAATGAAGAGTTCACAGGCAAATGTCACACTCTTCTCCGTTGAGCTAATTATATTTCTACTTTTGCTTAGAAAAGTAATATTAATTAATATTAATTTTCCTGTTCTGCTAATAAACCAAGTGATGGGTTTTTATCCCTCAACCCTCTTCCTACTCCGCCTTCTTAGTTTCCAATGTCCTATTAATTTCCTTTTGTGCTTGTGTGTACCCATTGTTTAGCTCCCACTTGCTAAGTGATAATATATGATTTTGTTTTTTCCATTCCTAGGTACTTGACTTAATGGTCTCAAGTTCCATCTAAATTTCTGTGAAAGATATTATTTCATTCTTTCTTATGGCTGAAAAGTACTCCATGTTTTCATTTATATATAATAAAGATATAGAAATATATACCCATATATATACATATAAATATATTTACTTATGGCTGAAAAGTATGCCATGTTTTTATTTATATATAATAAAGGTATATAAATATATACATATAAATATATTTATTTATTTGTACCGTATTTTCTTTATCCTCTAATTAACTTGTGGCCACTTAGGTTGATCTTTGCAATTTTGAATTGTGCTGCAATAAATCTTTAAGTGCAGGTTATTTTTGATAAAATTATTTCTTTTCCTTTGGGTAGATACCTAGTAGTGTGATTTTTGGATCACATGGTAGGTCTACTTTTAGCTCTTTGAGGAATCTTGACACTGTTTTTCCCAAAGGTTGCTCTAGTCTATGTCCCACTAACAGTGCATAAGCATTCCTTTTTCTCTGCGTCCATGCCAGAAACTGCTGTTTCTTGACTTTGTGATAGTGGCCATTCTGACAGGGGTAAGGTTACATTTCATGGTTTTCTTTTTTATTTCCCTGATGATTAGTGGCACTAACCCTTTTGTCATATGTTCCTTGGCTGTTTGTCTATCTTC
>NW_003852485.1:5723720-5724879 GCF_000181295.1 Otolemur garnettii | reverse complement strand
AAATTCTTTCCCTAGGCCAATGTCTAGAAGAGTTTTTCTGTTTTCTTCTGGAGTCAATTATGGTTTCATGCCCTCCATGTAAGCCTTTCATCCATCTTGAATTAATTTTTGCATATGACAAGAGATAGTGGTCCTGTTTCATTTATTTGTACATGGCTATCCAATTTTCCCAGCACTGTTTATCAAATACAGCTTATTTCTTTTGTGTTTTGTCTGCCTTTCCAAAGATCAGTAGATTGTAGCTACTTGATTTTGTTTCTGTTCCATTGGTCTACATCTCTACTTTTATAACAGTACCATACTATTTTGTTTATTATAAATTTTTACATAATTTGAAGTCAGGCAATGTAATCTTCCAGATTTTTTCTTTTTGCTTAACATTGCTTTGGCTATTTGGGTCTTTTTTGGTTCCAAATGAAGGTTAGGATTATGTTTTCTAGATCAGTAAAATAAGACATTGGTATTTTGATGGGGATTGTGCTAAATCTGTAAATCACATTGGTTAGATTGAAAACTTTAATGATGCTGATTCTGCTAGTTTAGGAACATGTAATGTTTTTGTATTTGTTTGTGTTATCCACAGTTTCTTTCATCACTATTTTGTACTTCTCCTGGTACAGATCCTTTTAGGTATTTTATTTTACATGTAGCTATTGTACATGGTATTGGGTCTCTCATTTGACTTGGCTGCTATTAGTGTAATATATAGAAATGTTTCTGATTTGTGTACATTGATTTTGCAACCTGAAACATGCTTAATTCATTCATTCTAGGACTCTGTTGTTGAAGTCCTCAAAGTTTTCTAGATACAAGATCATGACAGTGGCAAACAGGGATAGTTTGACTTTCTCTTTCCTGACTTGATGGCTTTTATTTCTTTCTCTTGCATGTTTTTCTGGCAAGGGCTTTTAGTACTACATTGAATAAAAGTGGTAACAGTGGGCATATTTCCTTGTCTTCTTCCAGTTCTTAGGGGGAATGCTTTTAACTTTTGTCCATTTAGTATGATGCTGGCTTTGGGACTGTCATATGTGGCTTTCATAATTTTAAGATATGCGCTTTCCATGCCTAGTTTCTTGGCGATTTTATAAGGAAAGAGCACTGGCTCTTACAGAATGCTTTTTCTACATCTATTGACATGTTCATATGATTTTTTTTT
>NW_003852485.1:5722155-5723087 GCF_000181295.1 Otolemur garnettii | reverse complement strand
TTGAGTCTCGGGAGTTTGTGTGTTTCCAGAAACTTATCAATTTCCTCTAGATTTTCCAGTTTGGGTAGTGTTTTTCATGTTATTCTTGGATGATATTTTGTATTTTTGTGATATTAGTGTAATGTCTTCTTTTTCACTTAAGTTATGTAACTCATTTCTCTTCTAGTTTTGGCTAATTAGACTGATGGTTTATTAATTTTACCTTTGCAAAGAACTAACTTTTTGGTTCATTGATCCCATGTATTTATTTATTCATTCATTCATTCATTTATTTTGGTTTCCATTTCCTTTAGTTCTGCTCTGAGTTTTGTTATTTCTTTTCTTCTCTGAGCTCTGTGTTTGGTTTGTTCTTCTTTTCCTAGTTTTTTGAGTATGACATCAGGCTGATAATTTATAATCTTTCTCTCTTTTTGGTGTAAGAATTTAAGGTTACAAATTTTTTCTTTAGCACTGCTTTTATTATATCCCTTAGTTTTTTAAAGCTTGTATTCCCTTTGTTGTTCAGTTGAAAGAATCTTTTGAATTCCACCTTAATTTCCTAATTGACTCAATGATCATTTGGTGGCATGCTGTTTAATTTGCATGACTCTGTGTATATTTAAAGGTTTTTCTTTTAGTTGATTTCTAGTTTTACTCCACTAGTTCTAAGAAGATACATGGTATGATTCTGACATTTCTGAATTTCCTGAGACTTGCTTTGTTGGCACAGGTATGACCAATGTTTCATGTGACAATTAGAAAAATATACAGTCTTCACTTTTTGGATAGAGTGTTCTATAAATGTCTGCTAGGTTCATTTACTCTAGAGTTCATTTAAGTCGAGTATTTCCTTGTTGTTGTTGTTCTTTTGTTTTGGTTTTGGTTTTTTGCTTTGATAGTCTGTCCAGTTTTATAAGGGAAGTGTTGAAGTCCCTGGCAATTATGACACTACT
>NW_003852485.1:5719043-5721203 GCF_000181295.1 Otolemur garnettii | reverse complement strand
TTTTTTTCCCATGTATAACACATATTCAAGCATATATTTTAGGGCATGTTTAGTAATGACAAGTTCCCTAATGTTACCTTGTCTGGAAAAAAATCTTTGTTTCTTCATCATTTATGAAACTTCGTTTTTCAGGATACAGAATTCTCATCTGCCAGTTGTTCTGTTTGAGAACTAAAACTCAAAGCCCCAATTCATTTGGGCTTGTAAGATATGTGCTGAGAAATCTGTTGATGGATTTTCCTTTGTAGGTTAGTTGTTCATAACACAGTAGAATTTTCTTTTTTTAAGTTTGACCAAGTTGATAAACATGTGTCATCAAGAAGTCCAATTTGCTATAAATCCTTCGAGTGTTTGATCACTATCTTGTATCTAGATATCTGAATATCTGGTAATAAAAGAATTTTTCTCAATAATTCCCTCATAGGTTTCTAATACTTTTTGGTATTTCTTCATCTTTCTCAGGGATACCTATAATTCTTATATTTGGTCACTTTAGATAGTCTGATCTTTCTCTGAGTGATTGTTTATTCTTTATTCTTTTTCCACACCATTGAGTGGGTTAGTTTAAAAGCCTTCTCATTATTTTATTTTATTTTATTTTACTTTTTTTGGCCGGGGCTGTGTTGAACCCACCATCTCTGGTATATGGGGCTGGTGCCCTACTCCTGTGAGCCACAGGTGCCACCCCTCTGCTATATTTTTAAATTTTATAAATTACTCTTTAATTTCTTTAAGTTATTTTATATCTTTTCTTATTGTTTCTATCTCTTTAGTCACTTTTTTACTTATGTCTTGAAATTTTTTTGGCTTCCTTGTGTTGCTTTTCATTTTTCTCTTTCATCTCATTTGTCTTATTCTGAATTCCATTTCTAACATTTCAATAATTTCCATTTGATTGGTGCCTATTGCTATTGGTCAACTGTGTTCCTTCCTGGATATAAATCTAGCTTGCTTTTTCACGTTGAGAGAGTTATTTTGATGATTTCTTCACATCTAAAACATCTTCTCTCAGCCCAGGGCAGATAGGTTTGTGATGGACCTGTTATCCTTTACTGGGAACTACTTAGTGAGGAGAAGCAGAAGTCTCTAGATGGCACTTTGTGTCCTATTCTGAGAGATGGATCTGGAAGGAGAGGGGAGGATGCACAAAGACACTGTAATGCAATTGATCTGTATTATCCTATTCCCCAGTGTTTGTCTCAGGTTATCTTTGTATGAAGTGATGGGTGGTCCCCAAGCCACCGTTGGAAGCTTGTGTGTGGGATGGGTGAGTCCCCCTCCACAGAGTGGTACGAGATATTGCTTTACCTGGGTCTTCTTGCTGCAGTGGCAGCAGTAGTTGGGAAAGACCATTTAGACAGTGGCTGGGCTGATGGATGGCTAGGGCTTTCTCACCCCTACATCCCACTGAAGCTGTTTGTGTAGAACCTATTGAGTAGCATCCATGCTTGGTCTATTAAAATTATTTGATTGGGGTGCTTTCAGCTGATAGTGATGGGGTTCACAATAGCATCTGCCCTCCCAGTTACATTGTCCAGCCTGGTAGGGGTGAATTAAAGGTGGCTGCAGTGAAGCTGATCCTATATAAACTGCAGTGCTTGGTAACCAAGAGCTTATAATGGTGTTACATTGCAACAACCCAGGAACAGAAGCCACTGTGTCCCTGCTGAGCAATATTACTGCATAGTCTCCAAGTAGGTCCCTATTTAGTTCAGAGGCCTCCAGTGTTTGGGCCCCTACAAAGGTTAGATCACTGTGTCTATGGGGCAACATGAATCCCCAGTGTTCTCTCATTTGTTTCTTCTTAATGTTTGGATTTCTCCCTCAAGTACTTTCAGATCTTGGGGAGTAAGACTCTCCACACCCCATTCCCTTATTCTGTATATCTCCTATCTCTTCTCTGATGATTTATAATGCTCTCTCCAAAAGGGTCCATCTGTAGGCAAATATCTACTTTTGATGTTGATCCTCTCCTTAAGAACAGCATATGCAGGCTGCTTTTAGTCTGTCATCTTGCCTTCCCCCCATGTATCTTGTAAAAATGTATTTCATCATGGCATGTCCCTCTCTAGCAAGATAACGAAACTTCAAAAAGACCATGACATAATGGCAAGAACTATTGGTGCCTATGATCAGATGTGATGTGAATATCTCATTTTT
>NW_003852485.1:5716904-5718580 GCF_000181295.1 Otolemur garnettii | reverse complement strand
AACTTCTGCTCAGAATAATAGCTAAACTATGAAGTTGCATAGGCAATTAAAGGTAAACTTGTACAAAGAAAAGTAGGGACCAAAGCTCTAATTTTGTTTGAACTTAGGGAACTGGACCCAAAACAGGAGATCATAAAAAAATTAAAGAGTAGGTGATTAAGAGGCAAGAAAATTGTAATGAGAATGCCAACTTATTAAAGCCACAAAATTATTTAATTTTAGGAAGAACTAAGGATGAAAAAAGTATTCACTATACATGTTCCAGGGAGATGGCACTAGAAATTCTGAAAGATTGTGAACAACTAAGTAATTTTCTCAGATAGCAATTAGATGGTTGACCTCTTTAGAGCAGTTTTAATGGAATGAGAGAAACAAAATTTGGATTTCCAGGGCCTATTTAGAGAACGGGGGTATAGACAATGATTTATTTCAATGACTTTCAGAATATTCTCAACATATATAAAGTCACAAATATTTGTGCACATTAATTTAATCTATAGAATTGGTTATTCTAGATCAAGTATAGCTGTATTTTCATAATGTTCTTATCTGTACAGCAAACTTTAAGAGAAAATGTTTCTGTTAATCACATTCTAGAAACTAGCTTTTACCTCAGTATTATCTTGGAATGGCCAATGAATACATAAAGAGTGAACTACAACAGTAAATACCAAGTCAACCATAATAACTAAGAAAGTCGGAATGACACCTTTCCAGGCAATAATACCTTCCTCTGCTCCATATACATGGTGATTATATACACAGTTTAAAACAGAGATACTTTAAAGTAACTACTGCTTTTAAAAAAGTTTTTTTGTGGTCATAATATTTAAAGGACAATAGTATTTATGTCAGGATATTAATGGAGATTAAAAAGGGGAAAAACCCACCAGAGATATTTAGTATTTATGAATTTTCATGCAATAACACATTTTCTATAAGAGAGAGATTATTTACTGATAGAATAACAAAGGGAAAAAAGTATATTCATAGTCGATGGATGTAACATACTTCTATCAAAAAGGTATAAACAATCATGAACTTCATAAATAGCAACATGATTATATATGGTACATACCTATATATACATATTTATATAATCTTTTACCCTAAGACAAAAGAGTCTATATATGTTTTCAATATGTGTAAGTCTGAAAATCATTCTTAAAAATATAAAAAAGTTTGTCATGTTGACCCCATTCTATGACCACAATAGAATAAAATTTTCTTTCCTTATAGCTAGCTATATGTATTTATGTGACTATGTTCTTACCAAATAATGGAGCAGAAGTGATGAGTGCAATTTCTCCATCCTTTATCACAATTAAATTACTTGCCTAGGACTGACTTTTTTCTTTTTTGTAAGCTAGAATTCTGATAGAGAGAAATAAGCTTTTAACTGCAAAGAAAACAGAACAACTAAGATTCAAGGAGCCTAGTTACTGGAACATCCTTCTGCAACACAGTTATCCCCTGAGCCAGATCATCCAGACCGTTATGTGAGAAAGAAATGAGCTTCTATCCTATTTAAACCATTTTACTTTGTTGCAAAAACTTAGAAGTGATGCTAAAAATATTTTTCAAAGAATTTAAAGCCTCTGAGAAGATGTAGATCTTTCCCAGTTAATACAGACATATCTATATAAGATTTCAATCACTCTGGTATTATAAAACAT
>NW_003852485.1:5712958-5715180 GCF_000181295.1 Otolemur garnettii | reverse complement strand
CATAGTATTGGAACTCTTAGCCAGAGTAATCAAATAAGAGAAAAAAGGAAAGACATTTACATTTGAAGTGGAAGAAGTAAAGTTGTCCTTGTTTTCAGATGATATTATCTTATGTATAGAAAACCCTAAAGAGCCCACTACCAAAAATTCATTAGAACTAATAACCAAATTGAGTAAAGTTGCAGAATATAAAATCAATATTAAAAAATCAGTTATATTTCTATAGACTAACAACAATTATCTAAATAAGAAATCAGAAAAGCTATACCATTTGTCTTAGCTACCCCAAGCCCCCCACCCCAGGATTAGAAATAAATTTAACCAAGGAAGTGAAAGACTGGTACAGTGAAATCTATAAAACATTGATAAAAGACATTGAATAACACACCAGTAAATTAAAATCTATCACATTTTTATAGAATCAAAGAATAAATATTGTTAATATGTCCACATTACCCAAAACAATCTAAAGATTCAGTGTAATCTCTATCAAAATACAAATAATATTCTTTACAGGAATAGAAGAAAAACAATCTTAAAATTAGTATAGAGTCACATAAGACCCTGAATAGACAAAATATTTCTGAGCAAAAGGAACAAAGCTGGAGGCATCATACTGTCTAGGTTCAAAATATACTAAAACACTGTGAGTAACCAAAAAGCATGATGCCGGTGTAAATATAGACAGACCAGTGAGACAGAAAAGAAAACCTATAAATAAACCTGCGCATCTTTAGAACCCGCTGATTTTTTTAAAAGGTGCCAAGAACATCCATTGTTCTTCAGTGAATGCATTGAGAGGACATGCTCTTCAATAAATGGTTCTGAGAAAACTGTATACTCAATGCAGACAGATGAATCTGGACCCTCTAGCTCTCACTATATATAAAAATAAAGTCAAAATAAATTAAATACTCAAATGTAATACCCCAAACTATGAAAACACTAGAAGAAAAAATACGTGGAAAACTTCATGACATTGATCTTGGCAATTTTTTTATGGATAGGACACAAAAGCACAGGAAACAAAACAAAAAGAGACAAGTGGGATTACATTGAAGACAAAAATTAATAAAGAGACAATCTATGGAATTGGAGAAAATATTTGTAAATCATACATCCGATAAAAGTTTAATATCCAAAATATTTAAGAACTCAAACAAGTCAACAGCAAGGAAACAAATAGCCTGATTAAAAAAATTGGAAAGGATCTAAATAGAGTTAGGAATGGCAAACTAGTATATAAAGAATGTTCAAAAGCACTAAACATCAGAGAAATCAAAATCAAAACTACAAGATATAACACCTCACAACTATTAGAATGATTTTTGTCAAAAAGGTGAACAATAACAAGTGTTGGAGAAGATAAGGACAAATGGGAAATCTTGCATGCTGTTGTTGGACATGTAGACTAGACTAGTAAGGCTATTATGGAAAGTAGCATGGAGGTTTTTTTTTTAAAAAAAAAACTAACTAAAAATAGAACTACCATAGGATTCAGCAATCCCTCTACTTGGTATAAATCCAAAGGAAATGAAAATGGTATGTCAAAGAGATATCTCTACTTCCTTCTTCATTGCAGCATCATTCTCAAGAGGCAAGATATGGAATCAGTCTAACTGTGTATCACTAAATAAATGGATAAAGAAAAGGTAGTGTATGCACACACAATAAAATGCTATCCAGCCTTTAAAAAGAAGGAAATTCTGGCATTGATGACAAGATGAAGGAACCTGAAGGACATATTAAGTGAAATAAGACAGGCACACAAAGACAAATACTGCATGATCTCACTTATATGCAGAATTTAAAGACATTGAATAAACAGAGGAATATAATAGTGGTTACCAGTGGCAGAGGAGTGGGGATGGGCAGTGAACTGATGAGATATTGCTCAAAGGATACACAATGTCAATTAGAGTGGATGAATAATCTCAAAAGATGTATAGTACAATATGGTGACTGATTATAATAGCAATATATTGTATCTTAAAAATTGCAAAGAGAACAGACTACATGTGTTTTCACCACCAAGAAAAAGAAGATAAATATATGAGGTAATGCATATGTCAACTAGCTTGATTTAGTTATTCACTAATGTGTATATATTTCAAAATAATATGTGACATACATATATAATTTTTATCTGACAACTAAAAAATAATGTTTAAAAAGATAATATGTAGGCAAGTAGCATTTATTTCATTTCAAATAATTTTGAA
>NW_003852485.1:5708387-5712729 GCF_000181295.1 Otolemur garnettii | reverse complement strand
TTTATAAATAAAAAGTTGGTGAGTTATAGACAAATTCATAAATAAATACTTGTCAAATGAGGTTATAGTTGATCAAACAAAAAGAATTCATTAACCACAAGTAACTTACATTCACATTTGTGAGAATGAAATAATACAGCAAAAAGAGTGCAGTATATACTAATAGTTGAACTAGGGAGTTGATAATGTAAAGCGAACATAAAATCAGAGAAAGGAATGACAGTTAAGGTTAGACATCTTCCCTGACCTAGGAAGAACATAAAGAAATCATTCATTGCCATCTCATTTATTAAGCCTATTTAAGATCTTCCTTCAGATGTTCCTTTTCCTTCAGAAAAGATTGTCATTATAGAAATCTGTGTTCTGGGACCAATAATGAATATTTAAAACATATTTCAAAACAATTAGCATCTAACAAAATTAATAGGAACTATCTTTGAAACTCATCTTATTGTTTGGATTTGAAATCTTTTTATAATTATAGTGTGTATTATCCACAGTGTACACAGGAAAATAAAAACCAAATAAGTTATTTTTAAAAAGAGTACTATAGGGCAGCACCTGTGGCTCAAAGGAGTAGGGCGCCAGCCCCATATGCTGGAGATAGCAAGTTCAAATCCAGCCCCGGCCAAAAGAGAACTATATACATATATGGCTATATAGACACTCATGTATATATGGTAAGTTAGCTAAATTGATGTTAGAAAATCAAGAAAGGAAAAGAATATTGAGTTGAAGAAGGATAATAACTGCAATACGTAGTTAATACCCCTAACTTTCAGGGCCAAAAGAAGAGTTTGGGTTGCCAGAAGCTAGTAGTTTGGAGGAAGGACCCATACACCTGTAACCCAGGACTCTGAGGAGCAGACCCTGCAAGACTAATTTTGGTGTCTCTGGAATTTGAAAGAATATGGTTGTGTAGTTGGGCTCAGACACTAAGGAAAGAATGTCATCTGGTTGGTGCTCACTTCATTGTCAAGGCTGGTTCTGAGAGTGGCAAGGATGCCGGAAACTGAAAGCAAGTGCTGCTGCCCAAAGGCAAGGCCAACACCAGGCAAGGCCTACAAGAGTGACTAGCACGCAGAGCAGAGAAAGGCCTTCCTCCCCACTCTTACCTTCGGCACTTATTCTAGTGCCCCGATTGGGAGAAGCTAGTGAGGAGCCAGTTGGCAAAGAGGAAATGTGGCTGGCAGAGCCTCAGCATCACATTTGTGTTCTAAGATAAGAACTGAAATGTAAACATTTCATAGTAATTTTTCCACTTTACTGTGAAATTAAAATCCTTCCCACAAATTTTTATTATACTCTATTTAGCTTTGTTCTTGCAAAATGTGCATCTTTCTATTAAAATCAAAAAGAAAGCCTTGAAAGGTGAGTAAATTTAATATAATAATTGCCAACTACTTAAATCTATCAGTGAAAAGAAAAAATATTTTACTTTCATTACAGTTGTATTTAGTGTACATTAAACCTTAACAGACAAATTAATGTAAATGAGAAGGAGTTGGTTGCTAAAGGAATCTGTCTGTGTGCTACAGATAACCATTGAGAAGACTGGGTGGTGAATGCCGACCCAAATTACAGATTTAATGCAATACCATCAAAGCACCAATGCCATACTTTAAAAAACATTTTAAAATAATACTTCATTTTATATGTAATAAGAAAATAAGAATGAATCTGAGTCATCACACTACTGGACTTCAAGTTATACTACAAATTTACAGTGACCCAAACAGCTTGGTACTGGTTCAAAAATAGAGACATAGATACTTGGAACAGAATAGAGAATTTAGAGATGAACCCAGCCACATATTGTCATTTGATCTTTGATAACTCTAACAAAAACATTCACTGGGGAAAAGAATCTCTATTTAACAAACGGTGCTGGGAGAGCTGGCTAGCAACCTGTAGAAGACAGAAACTGGAACCACATCTCTCACTGCTAACAAAAAATTAATTCCCACTGGATAAAAGATTTAAATTTAAGATTTAAAAATACTATGAGAAAATTCAGGAGAAAGGCTTGAAGATATTAAACTAGGTAAATATTTTGTGCAGAAGAACCCCCTAGAAATTGAAGCAACCCCAAAAATAAATTACTGGAATTTGATCAAGCTAAAAAGCTGTGCATAGCTAAGAGCACTAAAATAAAGCAGACAGCCTTTGGAATAGGAGAAAATTTTTGCATGTTATGAATTTGACAAAGGTCTGATAACTAGAATCTACAGAGAACTCAAATTAATCAATAAAAAAGAACAAACAACCTCATTTCTTTGTGGGCAAGAGACTTAAACAGAAACTTCTCTAAAGATGACAGACAAATGGCCAACAAACACATGAAAGAATGCTCACTGTCTTTAATCATCAGAGAAATGCAAATCAAAACCATTTTGAGATATCATCTAACCCCAGCAAGAATAGCCCACATCACAAAGTCCCAAAACTGCAAGATGCTGGCATGGATGTGGAGAGAAGGAAATGCTTCTACACTGAGGGTGGGATTGCAAATTAGTGCAACCTTAATGGAAAGAAGTATAGAGACTTCTTAAGGAATTAAAAGTTGACTTTCCATTTGATCACACAATTCCATTACTAGGTATTTACCCAGAAGAACAAAAACCATTTTACCACAAAGACATTTGCACCAGAATGTTTATTGGAGCCCAATTCATAACTTCCAAGTTGTGGAAGCAACCCAAATGCCCATCGATCCATGAATGGATTAACAAAATGTGGTAAATGTATACCATGGAATACTATTCAGCCATAAGAAAAGATGGAGACTTTATATCTTTTGTATTTACATGGATGGAGTTGGAACATTTCCTTCATAATAAAGTATCTCAAGAATGGGGGGGAAAGTATCCAATGTACTCAATACTATTATGAAAACAATATATAATCACTTACACATTCATACAAATGATAAAACACAAATATACTCTAGCAAGAAGGAGGGAGAAGAAGGAGAGGGGAGAGGAGGGCGGAAGACCATTGGTGGGAGAAGGGAGGGTATTTGGTGGGATCTTGTCTAATGTGCACAATGCAAGGGTACAACTTCAAAGTAATTAAGAGTAGAATATGTCTTACCACAAAAAATAAGTGAGATGATGATGTGTTAATCAGTGTGATTTGGGCATTCTGCATTGTATATCAAATCATGACATTGTACCCTATCAATGTATACAATTATGTTTTAACAAAATGTTAAATTTAAAAAAAGAGAGAGAATTTACAGTAGGGGTGGCAACACATTTTTGAAGACTGTAGAATCCACTATTTGTAATGTTTTATTAATAGACATACCAGTATTATATGCTTCATTAAGGTAATATATCAAGTTAGGAAGAAGCACAGGTATATTCCTTAGAGTCATATTATGTTCCATAATGATTCTTTCCCACACCTATTGGCAAATAGCGATTAATACAGGAGATCCGTAACACTATCTTTGTGACCATATTACTGTTTTGTAATGGTCAGGGCTCTTCCCTCAGAGTGTAAGTTGGCTACCACAACTTCAAGAATCACACCTAGCTCAAGGTGCAATTGAATATATATGCAGTGTATTGAAAATCCACAAAGGACATAAGAATAACTCTGAGGGAAGTAAGTTTAAGTATCTCATATATCTAAAAAGATAGTTTACCACAGATGAAAAAACAAACGAAATATAAAAATGAGACAGAATACTATTTTCTCTTGTTAGATTGGCAAAAACAAAAATGATTGAAAATAGGAACAAAGTGAAAAAAGGTGGCACTAGGAAGCATTCTCCTTTATCTGGGAAATGAACCCTCAGAAGCCCACCAGGGGACTCTTCTTCCATCATCATGGTCAGTTCTGCCACAAGGAAAGAGACTGAGATGACAGTAAGTTTGAGATGACAGTAAGTTTGGACTGGTCAGGATTTGGCCTCTGGGACCAAAGAAAGGGGTACATTTCCTGAGACCCAGAGATATCTACCTTTGAACAATCACACCTTAAAAAAGAAAATGAGAAGAAAGGATTTTTGGATATATAATGAATAATCTGTCACACTTTCCCAAAGTTTCTGAAAGATATCAGTGTATCCCCTGATTTGCATAAATACAATTAGTGAAACTGATAATATTATAATTTATCTCAACCTTCTATTTTATCATATTAAATTATTAGCTGCAAAAATAAGTGAAGCCAAATGATGTTATGCAACTCAGGGGCCTTGAGGCAATAAGCTTCAGCTTTAATTTTGAGTTGTTATCTCACTTTGAGACAAAAATATATTAGAAAAAAATACATTATGCAATGGGAAAAACTACTGCAGCTTTATGTATGAGATGTTAATGATAAAACTTCT
>NW_003852485.1:5699965-5708143 GCF_000181295.1 Otolemur garnettii | reverse complement strand
TATTCCAGTTCTTTTTTTATCCCCCCCCCCTTTTTCATTAAGAAAAAGGTCTAGGATTTCAAGGTCTCATTTAATACAGATAATGCGATGAGGGTACAGATTTTTTTTAAAAATATGTATGCTTTAATACCTGCATATTGATTCTTAGGGTTATTGAACAAATATCTAATGATGGGGAATGTAAGCTTTTTAAAAGTTAAACATGTCATTGTATAGACAGGCAATTAGAATTGATCATTAAATCTAAAAAGAGATAAAAAACTAGATGTAGAAACTTAAAATATGATATGGAGTTCATTTCAAATCTATGGTAAATATCTAAATTTCAGTAAGTCATGTTAAGATAATTAGATAGTATATTTTGTGCAAAGGATATAGTTCAAACATTTACTTATGACCTTTGAATTAAGATAAATTAGTGGAAGAAAATAGAAAACAATGTATAAATCTGCATTCTATATTGTAAAACACATGCATAAAACAAAATATTGGTAATTATATAACAAAGGGATAATTTATTTAATATAGAAAATGATTAATGATTAAGAAAAAGACCAAAAATACACAAAGGATATGAGAATAACTCAGGGAGAAGTAAATTCAAGTACCTCATAAATACTTGAAAAGATAGTTTACCCTCCAAACATGAAAAAGCAAATGAAAAATAAAAATGAGAGAGAATAATATTTTCTCCTATTAGTTTGGAAAACATGAAAACGATTAAAAATAGAATTATAAATGTAAATGGTACTTGTATGCTTGTAAACTCATCAATAACTCTCAGAAAATACTTAAGATACTGAAACAATGATTATTATAATAATTGCAATAATGACTTTATTTAGAGAGGTGAACTGAATGGGCATTAAGAAACATTTTATTGCAAAGTCTTCTGTGTTATTTACTATTTGAATAATATATTCCTATTAAAAAATTAAAATAAAGTATTTAAAATTAAATTTTGTGATCAATTGCAATCTAATTGAAAACCTACCACTGCCACGTAATTATATAAAATATTGTCTAACATCTCTGTTTCACATTTACACCAGACCAGACCAATTTCCAGCTTCTGACTGTGAGAAATAGTATTTCAGGCTTCTCTGAACACTGAAGCTTGCTTTGTCTGCCTATCAGCTGGCTAGGAGTGCTTCGTAGTTAGCATTTTGTAAGGAGGGGCCCTTAACCAACATCTGATGGAAACTGGTATATAAATAGTTAAGTTCAGTCATCCCTTGAGAGGCATATCTCTGAGACATGAGTTCTGCACTGGCTCACAGTTTCCCCATTAGTCTTATATGATGGGACTGGGCTTAAGCCAGTCCGAAATGCACAAGTAAATTTCAACAACACAGTGGCCAAGAAATGCAACACAGAGACCTCTATTGCACCATACAGCCACACGCCCCCTTCAGGACAGGCCCTGTGGGGAGCTCCCTATGATCATTTAATCAAGGAATAAAAATACTCAAGTCTTGTTCAGGACAGGTTACTCATGAAGGAGAGAAAAATGGATTGCTATTCAACTCTAGCTGTACTCAGAAATAAATAGCCATGAAATGAAGCAAAGATGAAAAATCTTCCCAGTAACCAGTTGTTAAGTTATATACTTGATTGTTGACCTGGAGTAGAATAAGTAGATGGAAATATGAGTGGCTATGAAAGTCGAAGCCGTATTGAATGACTTTCCTATTCGGTCAGAGTTCCAGAAGGAACAAAATGGAAAATCAGAGGATAGAATTTTGAGACTTAAGTATGTGGGTGTGTGTATGAGAACGACCACACAAAGTGTGCAGAGGATGAGCATAACGTGGGCATATGTCTTTATAGATCTAGAGAAGGACAGAAATGGACACTATACCTGGGCCAAATACACGGTCTTCTCATCTGCCACATACTAGGACTGACTCCAAGTGTGTTTGCTAAGATATTAAATCATGAACCATGCATGGCAGAATTCCATATATCAATAAACTCTCCCTTATATGGCCATTATTCAGAACCCCTTAATTTCTTCCTCAAGTTACCAAAACTGACTCAAAATGAAATAATTCATCATAGTTGCATTCTATCTATCAAACTAATTATATTTATGATTAAAAATCTAATCTCCCAGTCTCAATGGAAGCTCCAGAGTCAGAGTCATGGTGTTAAATTTGTCAGACATTCAAGGAAAAAATATCAGTCTTACATAAACTCTTTTACAAAACAGACAAAAGATGGATGCTTCTCAACCTACTGTCTGAAGCCAGTACAATCCTGACACCAAAATGTGATCAAGATATTACAAGAAATTAAAGACCAACACAATACATTGTGATCAAGTGGAAATTACTTTAGGAATATAAAATTTGTTTAATAGGTCAAAATCGATAATGTAATTCAGTAATAAATGTAAAGAAAACCTTAGAAAAAATCAACAACCATATTTTAATAAAAATGTCAGTATATTCAGAAAATAAAAGAATTTCCTTAATTTGGTAATGGGCATTTACCAAAAACAAACAAACCATACTGCTAATATTGTCCTTAGCGGTAAAATACTGAACGCTTATTCTGTTAGACTGGGAAATGTGCAAGACTGCCTCCTCCAACGTCACACAATCAGTATTGTTCCAAGGGCTGTAGGCAGTGAAATGAAGCAATCTTACTGGGAAAGCAAGGATAGATTTGTCTCTGTCCACAAACAGCATGCTAATTTAAATAGAAAGTGCTAAGGATGCTGCAAATACAACCCTAGAATTAATATGTAAAGTTAGCATAGTCACAGAATATAAATTCAATATGTAATAATTAGATGTCTTTACAACAGGAAATTGAAATTTTTAAGTGATACTATTTATAATAACATCGTAAAACATTACATTTCTAGAAATAAATTCAACAAATGATGTTCAAGATCTTGAGTCTAAAAAGCACAACATATTGCTGAGAAAAGTTAAATAAAATTTTAAAAAGTAGACAAATATGCTGCATTCACAGATTGGAACTCTAAGAGGTCCATTTGCTCCAACTTGATGTGTAAGTTCAGTGTAATATTAGTCAAAATCCCACTAGGGATTTTTGTAGAAATTGACATGTCAATTTGAAAATTTATGTGTAAATGCAAAGGACTTAGGATAACCTAAAGAATTTTGTAAAGCCAACAAGGGAAGCCAAAGACAGATGGAGAGAAAGATGAGCATTATTTTGCAGAGTATCCACCATAGGTGACTTTTTTTGCACAGATTCCAAGTACAGGAGGAACTGGTAAGCTTGGCATGCTATGAATTCAGACTCCTTTATACCTCTGTCATTCTTTCTGTGAGATCCTGGGAATGATAGCCTACATCTTTTACCTTCTGCCTGTAGAAGTTAGGATCACTTTGCCAACATGTTGCCAACATGTCCACATGTCTTTATCCCTTTCAGGTTAGGGTACTTTGTGGTTCAAAATTTTTGGCTCTTCCCTCTCCTTCACTGCTAACATTCAATGGACCATTAAGCTTTGTTATCTCTTTCCCTTAAATATTTCTTTCTTTCTTTCTTTTCTTTTCTTTTTTTTTTTTTTTTAGACAGAGTCTCACTATGTTGCCCTGGGTAGAGTGCTGTGGCATCACAGCTCACAGCAACCTCAAACTCTTGAGCTTAAACAATTCTCTTGCCTCAGCCTGCCAAGTAACTGGGACTATAGGTGCCCGCCAATACTCAGCTACTTTTTTATAATAGTTGGCCCGGGCTGGATTGAAACCCGCCAGCTCTGGTGTATGTGGCTGGTGCCCTAGCCACTGAGCTACAGGCACCGAGCCTGTCTTAAATATTCCTAAAAATTGTTCTTCTTTCTTCAATCCCAGTAACAGAGACTTAGTTCAAGTCTTAAAAATCTGTTGCCTAGGATTTGAGATACTTTCTTTACCGCTTTCATCCCATCTTTTGTCACAAGGAGTTACACTTCTAGCGTACAACATTCATCACTTTATTCCCTGAAGTCCTTGTCTCATTTGCCTGAAGCCCCCTTCCCCACCTGGGCACCATCTTTCTGAGCAAGTTTTAAATGGTTATATTCCACCTTCACCCAGCATGTATTAATTGTGAGAGGTTGGCAAAATAAGTCTCTGCGTTCTAATGTGCAAATTACAGATAATACTTATTTATCTGGAATACACACAGACACAACACATACACATATATGTACCTATACCTTCATATACATATAATATTATATATATATGAAGGGTTTTTTTTTTTTTTTTTTGGCTGAGGCTGGGTTTGAACCTACCACCTCTGTTACATGGGGCCAGCGCCCTACTCCTTTGAGCCACAGGCGCCACCCGCAAATGAGGGGATTTTAATATCATTTTATTTTAACTTCTTGGGAAATGGGAGGAGAAAAATATCCAAAGGTAGAAGAATGTTCTTACCCTCTCTTTCATTAGATGGCTTGTTATCTCCGTACAGCCCCAACAAAACATTCAATGGAACAGAACTAGTTACATAAACTGTGATTTCAAAGGGTAGTCAAAGGTTTTCCTGTTCCCTCCCTAATCTCTTCATCCTGATGAATATACTCTTTTCTTTCCTTCTGAGTTCATTATACCTTGATTTCTTTGAACCATAGAGGCTGTAGAATTTTCAGGACACCACTATTAATGCTGATGTATCCCTGAGAGGAGTATTTTCAACCAATCTTGAATAAATGACGCTAACCTTGGCTGGGATTTAGTAAATAACAACTGGCGAGCAAAGTATTAAATGGAGAAGCATAGAAGATGTCCCCAAACAAAGGGTGGTACCACATCCTAAACACAAACTGCATCCTCTCTGAATGGGTTTGTTTATTTATAAACCAACTGCTTTAGAGAGTTAATATGAAGATCGAACAAGACTATTGTGAAATATTTTGCAAAATAACTAATACTTATTCATAGATGATAGTCGTATTATTTTAACCTCTTCCACAGTCTTCCCTAAAGCCAGACCAATGTCGCAACCAACACCTGGTACCTAAGACCTCACAGAATCATAGAGGAAGTAGAAGAAAAGCACAGCAGACACTGAGGACAGACCACCTGAGCTGGAAACATGATTCAATCACTTACTACCTGTGTGAATTTTTATAAGGCACTCAGTACCTTTGTGATTGGAATAATGACAACATCCATCCCAAAACACTGTTTTGAGTATTAGTTTTAATTCTCATAAATCTCTTAGTAGATGCATGGAACGAATACCGTACATTAAACACCATGTTCACGTTGGCTGTCATTATCACATGTTCAGGCTTTAAAAGGATATAGCTAAATGGGCTTCCTCTAAGTGGGTCTTTTCCTGAACATCAGTAACCCAGTAACTTTGTGGTTCACTTGTGTTTCTTTGTTTTAATTTAAAGAGCTCTAGAGAAATGAGGGTCAAATTGTGAAATAAGTCACCGTGTGTAAGGGGAGGGCATGCAGGGTATTTTCAAATTGTGTTTTATGGAATACCAGTGTCTTTAAGATGCCAACATCAGTTTGATGTCTAATTAATTTGATGAAATAGTGCAAACAAAATCTCCACCTTGAAGTTTTTAACATTATACAGGCTATGAGTGATTCCAAACAAATATAGCTAGGAAATTTTATTTTATTGTTTCCCAAACCTTTTGTACCATGGGTTATTCTTTCAAAAAATTCCCACCATCCACTGTAATACCTTGTAACATCTTTACCTCTGCGCAGCACAGTGTAGAGAACACACCCGGGCGGTTCGTCCTCAGCATCCTTTGTGACAGGGTAGTAAGAGCAGATACTCTAAAATCACAAAAGGAGACAAATTTCATTACAGCAAACATAATAACAGAGTAAAATTGTGCCAAATACATTGTATTTAGAAAGTGTGTATTCTTTTACATATGGTTCTCATTAAAATGATTACATTAAACATAATTGCCATGGCAATACTTCAGTTAGCTAGAAATTATTTTAGGTAAAGGAGCTTATACTAATAAATCATGTAACAGAAAATTTTACAGAGCTTTCATAGTATCAATGCAAGCTTGATTAATACGTTCTTTGTGTTGGTTCATTTTATGTTCACATTTAATCATAGATTTATATTAAGTCTAGAATATATCTTCTATTTGTCTCGTTTTTTCCTACTAAATGTACATTGATAGGGTATTCAATAAATGTTTTAAATGAATATTTCATGAAAATTATTCAGATTTTTTAATACCTCCAGATTGTTCATTTTTTAACGGGCTTATATGGACGAATTTGTCAATTTCTTATTTAACACATTCATTTCAAAACATACATAATCTAAAGTTCAATTTTTTACTATTTTTCTTAGCTAGCTGGCTATATTGCTAGATATCATTGCTACCTAACAACTACCCTGATTTTTTAAAAACTTGACTGTCTATAATTTAGCAGTTTAAGTATAGTACCATTTCTGTATATCACTGACAACTTTATTTTATGCAAATAAATGTATTGAACTAACCATTGCCCAACACAGTGGGTTATATTGTTAGCTAGAATGATGTGCCCAATAGTTATTCATTTAGAATGGTGTAGCCCAACCTTGCTACCACAAATCCATTTAAATATGCTCACTCAAGTGACGGAGATAAATGACCTTGGAAAGAAAACACAATATGCTACATTGGATCAATAAACTAGGCTTTGACTGTAAATAGCAGAAAGCATTCAAGAAATAATGAAACATTCACATAGGTAAGTCGAATGCATCATTGGCCCAAATCAAAAATATACAGAAAGGTGGTGAGTTTCCTGAGGAGCTTACAGACCTAAAAGCATTCTAATTACTCAAAATCACTGTATTTTAAAAGCTGTTAAAATCTATTACTGTAAAGGTGCCAAATTTTCAATTATATAATCTATCTACTACTAAACAGGAGACTGGCTAAATAAAGGCTACTAGAACAGATACATAAATTTTATTATAAGAATCCAAATTTTACATGTACTAATCTCAAGCAAGAGATGGATCATAAAACATATGTTTTTGAAAAGAGCAGCAATTAAATCACACAATCTTTACTTGTGTTAAATATAGACGCAGTTCCAAAATGAGTGAAAAAAGTAAATTGAACAAGCGTATGTTACTACCTTATTTTTTGTATAAATAAAGGCATATTATTTTTCTAGGTTGAAAAACTTCAGGCAAGTGGGGAGATATAAGACAGAATAGGTTTAGTTTTATCTTTAATGTCCAGTTTCTTTGACAGAGTTAAAGCCAAGAGGGCAGGATGGAAGACTGGAGGGTGAAAAGAAAAGAGAGAGAGAGAGAGAGAGATCTGAAGAAAAACAGCTGACAAAAAACAGTATTTAATCACCAAATAATCCAAAATCCCAATGCATATATATTTTTAAATGTTTACCTTTAGTTTTTATGAACAAAAGGAGGAAATGAAGATACGATATTCTGGATTTCATAACCATCAATCCACCTTATGCATATGCACCCAAAAGAAAGTGGCTTCAGAGATGTACGTTTATCCCCAGAGGTGCCCTAATTGCCTTCTCACTGCTGCAGGGCTCTATCTTCAGTACTCAAAGGATCTGAGTAACAGTCCCCTGGAAATGGCACCTGAACAGCAAACTTTAGGAATTTTAAGTTTTTCTCTTGACTTGATGCCTCAATACCAGTCAGAGTTTTCAAATTGGAGAAGTAAAATCATACCTTCTATAACGACACCTTAAATTTTAAGTATCTGTTCTTAAATCACAATAACTTTTCCCCTGCTCATCAAATTCAAAAGGGATGCAAACCAAATAAACACCCATAGGGAGAGAGTAAATTGGATGCACCTTGTGGAGCTCAGGACAATTTTACCCTATTCGTATGTTGTTGAGGACTGTCCCCCAGTCCTTGGAACTTGCACTTGTATGGAGAGCTTCCTCCTGCAATTCCCTGTGACTCTGAAAATGTCCTGTGGAGTATGTGGTAGATGTTCATATTATCCACATTTCATAAGGGAAATTTTGAAAATGAGATTGGACTGGTAATTGTTTTGCAAGAAAAATAAAAGGCAAACTAAGTGTTTTTTATTTTGAAGTAGAAGTGAATTTTTTAAACAGAAAAAAAAGCAATCATTCTTATTCTCACCCCCTAATTTAACTGTTGTTCACTTTAGCATGTTTATCTTTATTGATTTATTACCTATTTATTCATCTATGCATCCTTCAATTTCTA
>NW_003852485.1:5697069-5699079 GCF_000181295.1 Otolemur garnettii | reverse complement strand
ATGTATGTATCATATAGTATCCAGAGTAATATACACTTTTATATATTTTCAAAAATTTATATAAAAGGCAATGTGCTTTTTATACAACTCACATATTTTTGCTCCATGTTTTAAATCTGTTTCTTCACTAATCTTTATCATTTTCACAAATGTGTTGTTTTCGTTAATATTTGTGTATGTGTATAGAAATCATTTTATTGATTTATTTATTAATATATGTAAAGAGCATTTCTAATATTTCGCTATGGCTGATCAATTTGAAACAAAGATCTTTGAGGCCATCCATAAATAGAGCTCTATTAGTTTATATGAGAAGAGTCCTATTTATTTAATAGAGCCCAATTTATTTAATAGAAGACTCATAGGAATTATACATTTTCAATACCTATAGATATTTCAGGGTTTTTTCTTAAAGAAAGAAAAAGTTAAGACCATTTTACCTAGCAAAGATATCTGTTATAAATAGTCTTTACAGATTTGCTATTTTGAGAAAGTACTGGATGGCTTTGGGTTTTTATTCACATCTACACACATTTATTACTTTAGCCAATATCATATAATTTTTAAGTAATACGTGGAGTCTTCTGTGGCTTATAACACAGTTTTGCTTGCTGAGAAACATAATGAATAAGAAGGATTAAGAGAACCTACAGCCAAGAGAAGTTTATCGGCAACAAAATAAAATCATCAGTATGCTGAAAACAACATTTTCTCTTGCTTGCTATTACTTATCAATTGAGGGAAAGAGAAAGATAAATGGGCAACGTGAAAAAGATAAGATTTTCTCTGAATAATAATTCTTTTCTGTCCCATGGCACCTTCTTTTTGACTTCTGTTCAAAGGTCTCAGAGTTTTATATCTATAGATAAGCTGTAGTTTATAAATTCAGAAAATAAGGCACAGTGAGATTTGTTCAAAGACTATGAAGCCCAGTGGAGCCCATAACTATAAATCTTCTATTATGTCTATTCCCCTTAATAAACCCACCCGGTCTTAGAAATTGTGGCCATGTGCCCTTAAACAGTCAGCAACATATAGAGAGCTTCCTTTTTTTAAAGTTACATTTTAAATGTTAATTTATGGGAGCAGGACTCTGCTGAATTATCATTTTCGATATGTCAGTCCCTTCCTTTGAAGTTCAGGGAATGATGTTTGTAAACAGAGAAAACTCATCTTTATTTTCCTACAGTCATTTAGCTTTGAAAAAAGTCAAAATATACCTCAAAGACAAAAAAAAAAAGAGATTACGGTCTTGGACATGTTTTTCAAACATGAATGCTTTCTTATGTTTATAAGATGTTTTTGCACAACTTGACTTAGATTTTGATGACATAATTTAAAATTATAATATAATCTTCTCAAAATAGAAGAAAATACATATATAACATGAAGATATCTTAAAAAACATTTTCTTGGTATTTCTTTTATTAATTAGAGAAATAATAAATTATTCAATAGTATGACCAACTACTGTATTTCTTTTACATTTAAAAAGATATGTGCCTGTCCAGCTAAAGTTAGCATTTTTATGATTACTTTTTAAATTGTCAATAAGTGAATAAATAACTGACCTAATGCCACAAAGTGATTCATGTGAAATTAAGAGCCTAATGTAGAAAGCGAAGACTTTTATAGCAACCGTCATTATTTTTCTTTAACATTACCTAGTTCAAAAATAAGTAGAATTATTGACACATTTCAGAAAATATGTCTACATACTTAACAAGGTCTCCTTAATGGTCAAATAAAAATAGGCTCTTAATGTTTTATGTATTATGACAAGTTCAATATTGGTCTGATGGAAATGGAAGTTGTCTTACCGGCAGCTGTGCAGGAAATACTACGGTAGCTCAGAACTTCATACTAAGATAAGTGTGTGGCTAAGTTTTAAAGTTGGTTCCAACAATTCCATTTCTACACATAATATTTGTACTTGAAATTAATCAGCATCTCCAAAAATAGCTATTCAGATAAGTATATTATCTAAGGAATTATCACCAAGGATAGATA
>NW_003852485.1:5688814-5696733 GCF_000181295.1 Otolemur garnettii | reverse complement strand
CCCACCAATTACTCTCCCTCCACCCATCCGCCCTCCTCCCCTCCCCTCCCTCTCCCTATTCCCCTTCTTGAAGGGCTATAATTGGGTTATAGCTTTCAGATTTTGACAAGCAATCCTGTTTTGATTTACTGGAGAAAAAATTAAGAAGTGAAACTACAGTTTTATATTAATAGCAATAGAAATATATGTGAAGGATATCAGGTATTTTCCAAGTGCTGTGAAACCAAGAGGCCTGGTGTCTTAAATTTGATGATTTGGCATCTTCAAATTATGCATAATAAGTTACATTTGAGTACAATGTATCTGCACACATTTTTCCTACTCCCAGGTGAACTTCCTCTGTTTGAAATATTTTATTAAGATAAGTATTATCTTATAAAATATCCAAAAGTTACTTTTCAATGAATGGTATAAGGTCCCTTTTAACAGTTCTTGTCTTCATAACAATAAATGTACATTCGGTGAACTGTATGCTCAAGGTTGAGCATACCTTTTTTTCTCTATTTCAAAGAAAAATAAAAGACAGATTGAAAAGAAAACGTAGCATGTTCAAGTTACCTCTATTCTCTATGCAAAATTCTAAAGTTTTTCCTAAAGGATTTCCTATTCTGAAATGTTCTTCTTGGCAAAGTATCTCAAGAATGGAAGAAAAAGTATCCAATGTACACAGCCCTACTATGAAACTAATTTATAGCTTTCATATGAAAGCTATAACCCAATTATAGCCTAAGACTATGGGGAGGGGGAAGGGAGTGGGATGGGAGTGGGGTGAATGGGTGGATCGCTGTACCCCATTATTGCATTAATGTACACAGCTATCATTTAATTTTAAAAAAAAGAAAGAAAACAATTGTTACATGTAATCAAAATAACTTCATGTGAACTTCTTAAGACAATGCTGTAATAACACTAGTCAAGAAATAGATGTGTGTATCTACCAATTGCCTACACTATATTTGAAACTCTGGAGAATACACAGAAATAGAGGTCACTGCCCTGGCACTGAAATATTTCATTTTATTAAAAATTACCAGTTCAAACAGAGTAAAAAGGTAACTAATATTTTTTTTCTTTTGGATTATTTAAGACTCTATAAGTGAAACATACAAAGGGATAGAACTTAGCTATATTTCTTACAATACTAAAAAGAAATTGATAAATAAATTATTGTCTTATAATTCTATAGAAATAATTATTCTGTTAAAAGAAATAATTATTCCTACTAATTCAATGATTAAATAAAAATTATAGGTTTCACATTTTACATAGTGTCAGTATGTGGCTACAGACTTGTTTCTTAGTTACCATTTTTTAAAGAACTATTGGCTAAAAATATTGACATCTACTTATTTAAGATTATATTGGATATGATTTCTTTTTCTGCCATTTTAACAAGATAAAGGGATAGTAATAACTTGATAACTTAAAGGATTTTCCTTACCTTCATCTTTGTGTTAGCTGTTTCCACTCAGAGCAAACAAGAAGATATAGTCTATGCAGGATAAATTACTATATTTACTGGGGTTCACACAGAATCCAGAATTGCTAGCACATTCTATCAAAGAGTTGCATTGTATTGGCTGAACTCTGTACCTCCACTTTCTAGGTGTTGTCAAATACCTATGTGGAAGCAGAGCTGAAGTTCTACATATTTCTCCCATTCTACTTTTTCCTCCACAGGAAGGTAAATTCAAAATGGAAGAAAATAAGAGAAATGAAGAGTATAGCAAAGCTGAAGTAGAAATTAGATGTGAATTTCCATACTTTTGTTTATGATTTTTTCTCTGCTATTACCTAGAATTCAGGAGTCCTCAAACTTTTTAAACAGAGGGCCAGTTCACTGTCCCTCAGACCTTTGGAGAGCCAGACTGCGGCCCCTGGGACGAGTTGGCTGCTAAGCAGGACTGGCAGCAGTGGCAAAAACACCCAGCAGGCCAGATAAATGTCCTAGGCCGGCTGCATGTGGCCTGAGGGCCGTAGTTTGAGAACGCCTGATAGATCTTGCTTATTTATGCATCCAAAACATAGAAGCAACAGTCTTGATATAGTGTGGCCAACTGATTGATGCTGTAAATAGTAAAAATGTACATGTCTATAAGCTGGAGATAAATCATATTTTCATTTAAAATAATAACTCTTTCAACTGTCTTCTTTGGTGCCTAGCAAGTAAAGCCAAGCATGGCCAATTAATTAAAAATGAAATAAAGAGGAAAATATGATGGGGCCCAAGGAATTGAGGAAGAACAGCTGAAAGATAAGAGCTTAGAAATCATAGAAAAAGAACTATTGAATCTGGAGCTGAGGATTTAATGACAGGAAATAAAGGACAGTTTCTTTAAGGCAGAAGTATGGAAACAGAAAATCTAATTATTTTCCGGTTTAAGGGACTTTTGTTTTGATTTGATTGAATCACTATTCAGTGTTAAAATTCTGGAAGTATGATCCATTGTTCTGTCTTAGACCATGTGTCTAACTCTCGGCCAAGGGGATATGGAATATCTTCATAATGGTATCATCAATACTGTTTCCAATGAGGAAGAAAGACCTTTCCAAAACAAATTCATGGTCTTTTGTGAGAATGCGTGAATGAATGTTCAGAAGGAAGAACAGGTTTCTACTATGATAATTATGATTACAATTTGTACTTCCACATTATTGTCAATAGAATATATTTGTTGACTTGTGTTAGTTTATTATTGCAATGATTCTTGCATTAAATTAATTTAGCTCAACAAATAAGGGGACTTGTATGTGTGTGTGTGTGCCCATACCAAAATTTACCAAACCTTTTCATGTATGTGTACAAATTTATTTGCTACACCCTATAGAAAGAAAAAGCAAATACAAAGGGAGATAAGAAACATTCCTAGCTATTGTTAAACAATAAAGGGCAGAGATAGAAAATTAAGTCATTTTTTTTAATTTTGCTTTTCATTTTAAGTGCTTGAATGTTCCATTGGTAAATGAGTTACCCTGCATATTATAAGAATTGTAAGGACTTGACTTCAATAAGTATTGTTATGTAATAATGATTTATTTATGTTTTCTATAAAATCAAGTGTTTAATATACTTTTACTTTCCTAAATAATAATTCTACATAGTTGTTGGCCTACTTATTAATATCTACTTAAATTTGGACCATCACATAAACAATCCTGTTGATATAACATCCAAACTAGTATTCTTTTCTAATAAAGAAAAATTCATTTATCATGTCATGACACCCAGATAAACTTATTTATATATATAAAATATATATTTATTTTATTAAAAATTAACTTTCCTTTTTTTATGCCATAGCTCTATATTTTCAGTCACATTTATTATTACAGACTTCATTGAAATTCATTCTAATTTTTTTTTGAGTCTCCCTCTATTGCCCAGGCTATTGGGCCTTGGTTTCACTAGCTCACAGCTACCTCAAACTTCTGGGCTCAAGAGAACCTTTTGTCAGCCTCCTCGGTAGATAGGACTGCAGGCACTTGCCACCATGACCAGCTAACTTTTTTATTTTTAGCAGAGACAGGGTCTCACTCTTGTTTAGGTTGGTCTTCAACCACTAAGCTCAAGGAATGTACCTGCCTTGGCCTCCCAGAGTGCTAGGATTACAGACATGAGCCATCGCACCTCGTCCATCCTAATTTATTTTGTGATTGACAATTTTTCTAGTGTCTTCTTATTTTGTCTTGTATAGGGTTAGATACCATATATTTTAGTTTTGTTTTTGTTTGTTTTTTCCATTTGTTTTGGTTTTGTGATTTTGTGTGTGAATGTGTTCTCAGCTTATAGTTCTGACACAAACCACAGGATGTTTATACACTATTCCTAGTTCTTCTGCTCTTTCATTCACTTATTCTTTCTCTTACTCTTAAACCCTAAGTCTGATTTCTCTTCACTTATTTAAGTTCCATACTGGCAGGGGAGTGTGGGAGTGCTTTCATAGATTTTACCTGACTAGCAGACAAGTAGTTCAACAGATAGAAGAACATGCTAAAATTGGGAGCTGTGATTTAAACTGTTGATATCTCAAAGGATATGACTGAAAAGATCAGAGGCAAAATTTTAATAACATTCCTCTGTACAATTTTATAGACATTGCAAATAAATGAGCCACTCAATTTCCATTTATATACAAGTGAATATATTTTACATAATTAATTTATATATTAAATTACATATATCATATTATATATGTATGTAAGTACATAAATTTAAATGTTTGTCTTAATTATTGACATAGTGCAATCTTTCTTTTTAGTAATATTGTTTTTATGTCTTTTATAAATGTGTGTGTATATATATATGTGTGTGTGTCTGTCTCTTTTAGAAACAATTATTCATGTACCCTCTATTTAATGGAAATATGGCATTTAGATCAGATTTCCAAAATATATCAAGAAGCAAACATTTATAGGGACAAAGTCTAGAGTTCAGGTAGTCTATAACTACAACTCACTTTCTTCAGTCAGTACCCAGGCATATCGTTTAAAATGAAATTGGATTGCAAGTTCCTTTACCATAATACAAATTTCATAGAGTTAATAGTACATCTTACATTATCTTTATAGCCTTTTGTGCCTAATGTGGTGGATTTGAACATTTTAATTAATGGCATACATAGTGGTTATATGAATATTTTTTGAAAATGATCCATTTTGGTTTTGTCTTCTAAGAGTTAATAAGCTTCTGCTATCAAGGGATTTTTATTCATATTAGTTTAAATCTAATAAGTAGAACACATTTTTTTTTCTTATAAAATATTGCAACTAATTCTATCCTTCTCAGTCTTTATGACTTCCATGAATGATTATGGCACATTCAATTCCTAAATACACTAGATGTTTTTTAATGTATGCCATCAAACTCTGCCTATAAAGTGGTGTTCAATCATTTTTTGCCTATTCAACTGAGACTTTCACCCTCTTATTAGGATTGTCATTTATTCTATAAATCTGATTAAACATAAATTCACAATAAAAACCAAAGAGCATTAATATCATAAGTGTAGATTAACTTTCTCTGACTAAAGTTTAAAAGAACTGTGTTCTTGGTATTTCTGTCTTCACAACAGTGAGAATGTTTTATTTTCATCTTTAATTTTGTACAAGAATTGCACTTTCAGCCACATTGTAGCTTTATTACTCTTAAGTGGTTAGTATTTCAATTTTAGAGTTCATAGCAATATGAGTCTAGGAATATTAGCATCTTGCTATTTTGATTTCCTTCCCCTGTTCTTGAAAATGAGAATTAAAGCCAACATTGGAGAAAAAGGATAGGATGGCAGAGTTTAGAAGGAATCAGGATGTATGCATAGGTTACAGGCTGTGAATTTTCACATAACATATAGTCTTTGGCCTGAGACTTAAAGAGGTGTTACTACTAAGTCATTTTACACATAATGTTCTTTAACTTCACTTTCAAAGTTATTTTGACTGATAGATTACATCCCTTCACTTTTTTGTGGGATTCTTAATGGCACTATTTTAAAATTCATTTATGTAGAGTCTCTAAAACATTAAAGTTTTAAAAATTATTCTCCAGAAGTGATGTCAGCAAGATAGCAGAATAGAAGATCCTCCAGCATCACTCCTCTAACACAAAA
Organism: Otolemur garnettii; assembly: GCF_000181295.1. Lineage (NCBI taxonomy): Eukaryota > Metazoa > Chordata > Mammalia > Primates > Galagidae > Otolemur > Otolemur garnettii. The sequence continues at coordinate 5,691,130 of NW_003852485.1, read as the reverse complement.
ACACAACTAGAAACAACCCACAGAAAAGAAGACCACTCTGAATTCACCAGATTTGGGGGAATAAAGAGAGAATCCCATTGGCTACAGAGACTCAAGAAGCTATGACCAGTAAGAGAAATGTTCATCTAACACTGTGCCACACCATCCCCCAAGTCAGCATATTGCCACTCACAGAGGAGTTCTCTACTCTTATAATTTCCAAGGTGAGAAGACGGAATTGGAGGTAAACATTCATTCAGTCTCCCCATTGTTCTGGGAGTCTTTGTGAGAAGCCCACTCTGGGCCCAATATATGGGAATCTTTGGGGTGTCAGAGAAACTTAAACACCTGGGTGAAATGGGTGTTGATTACAACTGGTGTGAAGATTTTGGTGGCTACTCTGCACTTTAGATGCCAAGTGGAAGCCTGACCAGTGTTATAGTGCTGCAGAGGGCACAATCTATAAGAAGTCCCAAATTCCTGGCCAGACTTTCCACAAGCCCATGGAGCTTTTCCATGGTCCAGAAACAACTAAAAAGTTGAGTTTAATTTTGGTGCTTAGTAAATCTTCTCTACACTAGGAAACAACACAGCACAGCAAAATAGTTCTCAGGCAGTGTTTAAATTCCAGTGCTCTCTATGAGGCTTTCCCAAACCTGAAAACAATGGCAAGACAGAAATTGAATTCTGATTAGCTTTACGTTTCTGTGTTCATTATAACTCTTCTTCATAAAAGGAAAAAACTGCACACCAGAATTTAGGTTCTGATACTAACTAGTATAGGTATAACACCACCAATGAACACGTAAAAACAAAACAAAACAAAACAAAACAACAACAACAACAACAAAAAACTGGAACAAGAGTGGCTATCTTCTCAAATTTTCAGTCAACAGTGTAAAAACTCAGGATTATGAAAACTCAGAGAAATATGAAACCACCAAAAGAAACCAACAAAAATCCAACAATGAACCCAGTAGAAGTGAATAATTGTAAAATGTCAGACAGAGAAATCAGAATCATATTCTTACAGAAGTTCAGAAAATCACAAGAAAATATGGATAGAAAACAATGGAATATAATCAGAGGGGAAAAGTTATGAATTTCACCAAAAAAATTAAAAAATGAAATAAATCCTAAAAATAAAGGATAACTGAACTGAACATTTATTAGACTCAATAGTAGACTTGATCAGATAAAGGAAAGAATTAGTAAGCTTGAAAACAGATACTTGAAATTACCCAATCAGAGGAGTGAAAAGAGAAGGAAATAAAAAGCAGTAAAGAAAGCCTAAAGAACTATGGGACACTATCAAACAAACTAACCTTTGTAAGACAGGAATTCCTGAAGAAGACAAGAGAGGAAAAGTCCTATAAGTCATGTTTAAGAAAGTAATGCCTGAAAATTTGCAAAATCTGGGTGAAGAAAATGCTATCCAGGTACAGGAAGCTCAGAAGTCAATGATCAAATTCAACCCACAGATGAAATTCTCAAGGTACATTGTAATCAAAGTAGCAAAAATTTAAAAACCAAGAAATAATACTGAAACCATCAAGGGAAAAGAAAAATATCACTTTCAATGGATCTTCAATAAGGGTTTTAAGATATTTCTCACAGAAATCCTGCAGGTCAGGACAGAGTGTAGTATTCAAAGTGCTGAAGCAGAGGAAAAAAGCTGCCAACCAAGAATACTGTACTCTGCACAGCTATCTTTAAAGCATGGAGAAATAAATACTTTCTCAATTAAATGAAAGCTGAGTGAATTTATCAACCCTCAAACTGGCTTACAAAAATATTAAAGAGAGTTCTTAATGGAATGAAAATGATGCTAATGTGTAACAAAAAAAAAATATTCGAAGGTATGAAACTCACTGGGGATAGAAAGACAAGAGACAAATTCAAAATATTCTAATACTGTAATTGGGATATGTAAATCACTTATATCTTAAGTATAAAACTAAAAAAAATTATTAAAATCAAGCTAATAATATAAGAACTACAGTAAGCAGGTAAGAAATAGGCAATATATAAAACTAAATGGAAACTTCAATAAGTCAAAAGTGACAGGAGATAATGTTAAAGTGTAAAGTTTGTTTTTATTATTTTCTTTGTGTTGAAGATTAAATTGCTATCAAATTAAAATAACCTGTTATAACAATAAGATATTTTTTGCAAGGCTTAAATACAAAGCAAAAATCTATAATTGACACACTATAAAGAAGCAGCATGGATAAAAATGCAGTACCAGAGAAATCACTTAACCACAAAGACAGTCAATAAAAGGAGGAAAAAGGAAGAAAAGTTTCTACAAAACAATTAGAATGCAAGTAACAAAAT
>NW_003852485.1:5686696-5688294 GCF_000181295.1 Otolemur garnettii | reverse complement strand
TAAAGTTTTGTTTTTTTATTAAATTATAGCTGTGTACATTAATGCAATCATGGGGTACAATGTGCTGGTTTTATATACAATTTGAAATGTTTTCATCAAACTGGTTAACATAGCCTTCACGGCATTGTCTTAGTTATTGTGTTAAGACATTTATATTCTACACCTAGTAAATTTCATTATAAGTATATTATGTTTACACGTTTCTTGATCAATATAATTTAAGTGTTCCATGGAAGTTTGACTATAGGTTAAAGTATGTTGTAAGAGAAACTTACTTTGTCTATAAAGACATACACAGATTAAAAGCAAAGGGTTGTGAAATGGTAGTCCTATGAATGCCAAAAAAGATGGGGAGTAGCTTGCTTATATCAGATGAAATAGACTTTAAATCAAGAATAGTTAAAAATAATAGACAAAGGAGGAAGGCTATTATATAATAATAAAGGAGTCAATGCAGGCAGAGGATGTAACATCTGTTACACTTGCACCCATTACCAGAGCACCCAAATATATATAAAACAAATAATAATATGAAATACTGAGAGAGATTTCATTAATATAAAAGAAAGAGAGGGATTGTCTGTAATAATCATAACTCACTTTCAACAACAGAAAATTTATCCAGACAGAAAACGAACAAAAAATCATTAGAGTTAAATTTCACTCTAAGCCAAATGGACCTAACACACATTCACAGAATAAGCCATCCAAAACTGCATATTACACATTTTTTCTCAGCAGCAAATGGAAAATTTACCAGAATAGACTGTATGTTAGGTCATAAAAGAAGTTTGACCTCAGAATTTAATAAATCAAAATTATATCAATGTATCTTTTATGACCATAATGGAATAAGGTCAGAACTGGAAATCAATAATAGAAACACTAGTGGAAGCTAGAAAAATTTTTGTAAATTAAATATGCTCCCAAGCAATAAAGAGATATAAAAAGGAAATTAAAAATATTCCTTGAGTAGATACCTAGTAATGGGATCGCAAGATCAAATGAAGTTCTACTTTTAGTTCTTTGAGGAGGATTTGGAGGGCCTTCTCCTAAGTAAAGTATTCATAAGAATGGGAAATCAAGCATCCTATGTACTCAATACTAAATGGAAACCAGTATATTAACAACTACATGTACTCAATACTAAATTGAAACTAGTAGATTAACAACTATAGGGCCAATGAGGAGAAAAATTCAACAAGGGAAAAGGAAGAGGAGGTTCAGTATGTTCTCAGTTAACGGCACAATGTGCAGGTGCATTGGCACACTTCACTTTATCTTCGAATGCAAACATGTAAACTAATTGAATGTACTCTCATATTAACTTGAAAAAACTCCTTGAGATAAATTAAAATGAAACACAATATCTCAAAACTTTTAAATGCAACAAAAGCAGTTCTATCAATAAACATTTATATCAAAAAAGGTAGAAAGACATTTTTTCTATTCTTGAGAACAACGTAACCTAAAAGTTTGTACCCTCATATTAATTTCAAATTTAAAAAAATATATAAAGGCTTCAAGTAAACAACCACGTTAAATTTGTCAAAGAACTACAAAAGCAAGAATAAAATAAACTCCAAATTAATGGAAGG
>NW_003852485.1:5675736-5684930 GCF_000181295.1 Otolemur garnettii | reverse complement strand
ATTCATTTTCTGACAAAGTTGCCAAGTATTATACAGACATTGGGGAAAGGATACTCTCTTCAAGAAATGATTCTATAAAAACTGGCTATATATATATGCAAAAGAATAAGACTGGATCCCTATGTCTCAACGTATACAAAAATCAAATCAGTATGACTCAAGGGACATTTTCATAAAAGAAAAAATCAAATCAAAATGTATTAAATAACTTATAATTTTGACTCAAATTTTACAAAATCATTTTATGAAACGACAACATTTTTACTCCCATAATATTCTGAAATAAAAGAGTTAAATCTAAGACCTAAAACTATGAAACTACTAGTAAATGTTAGTAAAAATGCAAGAGATTTTCATTCATGGGTACAAAAATACAGTGAGATGGAAGAAATAAGTTCTAGTGTTTAATAGAATAATAGGGTGCCAGTATTTAACACTAATCTGTTTTGTATTTCAAAATAACCATCAGAGAAGATTTGAAGTGTTCCTAACATGAGGCAATGAGAAGTAATTGAAGTGATTGGTATCACAATTACCCTGCTTTGATCATTACGCATTGTGTATGTGTGTATCAAAATATCACATGTATCCCATAAATATGTATAATTATTATGTATCAATTTTTTTTTAAAAAATCACTGTTCCTGAAAGGGTTATGCCTCTTTCCCATCCCGACAGTTTTTTTTCCTTTTTTGTTAGAGACAAGAGTCTCATTTTGTCACCGTGAGTAGAGTGCTGTAACATCACAGCTCACAGCAACCTCCACCTCTTGGGCTTTGGAGATTCTCTTGCCTCAGCCTCCTGAGGAGCTGGGAATACAGGCGCCTGCCACAATGCATGGCTATTTTGTTGTTGAAGTTTGGCCTGGGCTGGGTTCAAACTGGCCACCCTCAGTATATGGGGCCGGCACCCTACTCACTGAGCCACAGCTGCTGCACCCCAACAAATATTTTAATGTTTAAAAAAATTTTGATAACTTTGTTAACAATTTGTTCAATTTTCTTTTGGCTTTACAGAAAATGCTTATCATTTTTGTTTAATTATTTTTGGCACTTTTGCATATGCATGAATTATAGAAAGCATATTTGTAAATTGTGTTATATATTATATTTTTTTCTTTCTGCAGTTTTGCCTCTACCCCATATGAAAATATATAATAATATGTGATAATAATGAGTAAAATTAATTGGAGAATGAGTCAGGTGTATAAGGCAAAGAAAGCAATCACAAAAAATGAAAACTAGAACACCTGGTTTGGCCAGGGATTCTCAACCACAGGTTTTAGCTATCACTACAGGGATGAAGATTTGGAAAGGATGAATAGTGCTCCTGGTATATATTATATTAATTGTTACCAGGGTATAATGATGTAACACCTGCTGTAATGCCTGGAAAAATTTCACACAATGAAGAACTGACAGCCCCTAAATGGGATTGAATCATACCCAGGGCATTGACAATAGCATGGTTGACAGGAGCTCAAAGAGAGAATTTGAAGAAATCGTGTTAGAATAGCACGTACAGTCACATAAACTTCCCCAGGGAAGGGAAAATGAATCTTTATGAATACTTGCATGCCTCTTCAAAACAAAGAAACATATTATCCTTTTAATCTGATGAATACTAAAAACCTTAGGGACATCTCACGTCTGTAAGAAGATGGCATAATGGCACAGATAGCATAGAGAAGTTAAAGATCACTTTCTGCTCCCCACAATTGAGGTTTCTAGGATTCTCAGTTCTCAGATGGTAACTTCGAGCTTAAGCCAATGTGAGATGGCTTAAGGCTGCCTAGTAAGATGAAGGTATCATAACCTCACTGCTGCAGTTCTGAATGGTATGGTATACACGGATGCTGTGGAACTATACCCCTTCTAGTTGGACCTTCATGAGAAAGATTCTGAGGGCCTCAGTTGAATGCTTAAAGATCATTCCATGTGCTGTGTAGGAAAGTCCATAAGAGAGTATTCATGTCCAGAGAAAGCACAGACATCTGCCGCTGGAATGGTCTCAAGAATTCAAGATAAGATCAGACATTAAATTTTGTCTTTCCTTTTCATTGAAGTAAATCAAACCTTTCTAACCTTCTTTCCTCCTTATAGTTTCTGAGTAATAAGAACAAGGAAATCTTGTGAAATTCAAAGTGAAACCAGGACAAGAAAAGGAATAATACTTTTTTTATTCTTTGAAACATAGCATCACTCTGTTGCCGTGAATAAAGTGCTGTGGCGTTATAGTTCACAGCAACCTCAACTCTTGGACTCAAGCAATCCTCTTTCCTCAGTCTCCCAAGTAGGGATAATGCTTTAGAAGTGAAAAATAATCAAAGAAGGCATTGTGAGTGATGACTGAAAAAATAATAATAATAAACTTGAACTTGATTGAATATTTAGCCCAAAGAAACTACATGAAAACACTTTTAAGTCTTTTGCTGCTATAAGGGACTACACAGAATTCATAAAGGAAGTTAAGGTTAAGTTACAGCAGAAAAATAAAATTTCTTATTTTGTTTTTTATAGTTTAACAAGTGATGACAGAGTACTCATTACACACCTATGATATTGAAGGTCTTATTCTAGATCTTCAGAGATAGCATTGAGAAAGCCCCACATGAAGAAGCATGATCCCTTAAAGGACAAGTGCTGGGTATGAAAGCCAAATTACTTCCATGCTCTGTCTCTTAATAGCTGTGTGGCTTTGGATATGACTCTGGACCCTCTTACGCCCCACTTCTCTCTGTGAAAATTTGAAGAATAGGACCATGATGCTCCTAATAATAATTATTATTATTATTTTTACTGCTCTTGAGGAATTTATGGCACAGTAGTAGTAGTTTAGCATAGGAGAGGAGGTTAAAAAAATCTAATCAAATTCCATTACTCTATTTAAGAAAGGAGAAATAAATAGTAGAGAATCTTAAATCATATATACTGGATTTGTCACATTTATGGATAATACTATATTATATATTTTTAATGTTCATCATTTGTGGTTTATAAATTCTGTCAATTTCTAAGGAAGTTCTTTTCCTTTAAAGAAAAGAATAATTCACTGAGTATTGTTTATAATTTTTTATTAGTGTGTTCCTAAAATAAATTTGTATTCAATGTTACTGATATAAAGCATAGCATAGATATTTTTTTCTCAATAATAATGTTAAATATAAATATTTGAAGGTGCAAATATACATACCTCCCATGGTTTTAAGCCTACTGCCTTCACGTAATAATAATTGTTATTTGTTTTTTGAGACAGTCTAATATGTCACCGTTGGTAGAGTGCTGTGGCATCACAACTGACTGTAATCTTAAACTCTTGGGCTTAAGCTATTCTCCTGTCTCAGCCTCCTAAGTAGCTGAGACTACAGGCACCTGCCAAAATGCCTGGCCATTTTTTGTTGCGGTTGTCATTGTTGTTTAGCTGGCCTGGGCCGTGTTTGAATCTGCCACGCTCAGTGTATGTGGCTGGCGCTGTAACCACCATGCTACAAGCATGAAGCCTAATAATTGCTATTCTTAACACTGACCTATTAATAATCTTTATGCATTATCTCATTCTTTACAAGGACCCTATGAAGTAGGGTATTATTTTTATTGCTAATATTAGTGTTATCATTCTAATTTTACAAAGAAAAAACTTAGGTTTATTATTTTGCCTCAGTTTACAAGAAGGCAGGTTTGGGAATCTGCTCTAAAATCCTTTGTTTTAACTACTAAACAATCTTCTCTCTCTTTTATTCTCCAGTAGTGTCAATTTATTTTGCTTTTAAATATACAGAAGCATGACATTTCTTTCTGACAAACAGAGAGATGTAAAAATATCTGCAAATATAAATACATATTCAAGGCAAGTACCAGAAATCTGATAATTCAGTACCAGTGTCACCCAAATTCTGAATGTTGCCCTTTCAGGCAGAAAATCATGTGGATGACCTGTCCATTATCAGAAGAGAAAACTATTCAAATATTCAAATAAGAGAAATTAACATTGTCTCATTTATTTACAAGAATCATAAAATGCTAGTATCCCAAATATAGAAAATATAAAGAACAAGAAACCTACATACTATTATCGTTTTGGTTTACAGATTGCATATCGTCAGCACTTTGCATCATTTAACTGTAATTTATGCTTTAAATAAGGTAGTTAGGATTCAGTTCATGTCATTGACCGTAACCTTTCCTTTATTTTTCCTTCTCAGAGAATGGCAGCATTATATAAAAGAAAAGTTATCTTCTGATTGTGCTAGGATATACATAGAATTGCAGGTGGCAAGACAATATATTATTCATCAAGTTCTTAAATAATTACTTATAATCATTGATCTTTACACAATGCTCCTGGATATTTCTTTGAAATTGAGGGGGATAGTTTGAAACTGTTTTCTGGAGAGCCAAGATCAACAACTTTTAGTTACAAAATAGATGCACATATGCTGTTGTCTGGGAATAGATTTTGTAAGGCATTCAATTCTATGAATAATTTAAAATTTTCACTTTTTGTTTGTCTTTGTGAAGATTATTTTTCCCTTAGGATAGACAAAAAGATGACCTTGATGTCCTTTCCGTAAATCGTTGCCACATTTTTAAGGACTTTCTTTGAAACATATGTCTCATCTTACTTCTCCACATAATAATTTTATAAGCTGAACAGTGTGTTACCTTGAAAACCCTGCACAAAGTACCTTGTATTACTTACTAATGTTCCTTCTTAGAGCTTTGCTACAACCAGGCATAATCAAAGACTAGTGGGTTCGATTCTAACTCAGAAATAAACAAATGCCTTCTAATTATCCATGTACTCTTTCTGTAGTATCTGGCAGAGTTTATTGCAATAAGATACTTTTAGAATTGTATCTTATTCCAAGGACTATTTTTTCTTGAATTTTGATTTTTTTTCTATAAATCCAACAAAAAAAATTTAGTGCCTTATGAAAAAATTATGTGTAATCATGTTCCTTTGCTTTATATTCTCGTTTCCTCTTTATTGTGATTAATTCACTTTACAGGACACAAAGTACATTTTAGTCTTATTTTTTGTAATCCAAACTTCACCACTGTACCCTATATGACCATTTTTCAATTATTTTCATAAGGCTGACCTTTCTTGTGGCATTTTAACATTTGATCAATTATTCATTTTACCCTAGTTATACAGAGGTGAATCTTCATGGTAGGGTGGGAATAATGAGCTTTAGAGTTCATCTATAAAATCTATAAATTGTATTAATCATGTATTTTGGGTTTTTTTAAGATGTTATCTTTGACTTTTATTTCTTGGTAGCACTGTTTCACTGTGGTATTTCAGTAAGTTAAATATGTTTAGCTATATTAGAAACTGCAGATATTATTTCTTTGTTGAATTACTACACAAGATAATATAGAAGATAAGATAGAAGATAATCCTAGAATTTGATAAGCCATCAAACCCACTCTCCTTGCATTTTTTTATAGAATAGCCATTTCATAGTAATAAAAAATGAGAAGTTTTGAGAGAAAATTAGCACAATCCCATTTCAAAGGTATAAATGATATTCAACTGATTCAGCCCTTCCCAAAATAAGACTTAAATGCAATTTGAAACACGAAGAAAAATACTTTGAAAGTCATGCTATCAACTCATGAAATCATAGTGTTGAACATACTTACTGTTCTTGCAGCTAGATGAATCAAAAAGGAAAAAAAATGGGTATGCAAACATTAGGTTTAAAGTAAAATATACTATAGATAAATAAGTCCAAATATAAATTAAGGTAAGCTAAAAAATCTAGAACTAAGTTAAAAACTAATATGGTTGTTAATATGAAGATGAAATATAGCTAGAACAATATCTTGTATGTAAGAGAATCTGTATGTAATATATTCGAGTGTGTCTTTCAGTAGCTAAAAATATCTAATTAGAAACCAGTTCTCTAACTGCACACTTAATGGTAGGCATGAAATTTTTTTCACATTTTGGAATATTCAGTTAACTCTTTTCTAATCCATTGATAATACTTGATTGTACCATAGTCAACGCTAAGTATGTTCAACACTGATTTCATGAGGTCATGGCTTGACTTCCAAAGTATTTTCCTTCATGTATCAAATTGCATTTAAGTCCAATTTGGGAAGGGCTCAATCAACTGAATATCATTTATGCCTTTGACATAGGATTGTGCACATTTTCTCTCAAAACTTAAGTTCTCACTTTGTATTACTATGAAATGGCTATTTCTATTAAAAATTATTTAAAAGCTTTCTCAGCAGACTTGTACTCACTGTAGAGCAATTACTATTTCATTCCTTGGTCATTTTCTACATATTTTCTTTTAACTCTCAAACCAGTAAAGCATGATGGCAAAAAATTTTTAAAATTAAAGAAATTTTATTTTATTTTATTTATTTTTTTGCAGTTTTTGTCCAGAGCTGGGTTTGAACCCGCCACATCCAGTATATGGGGCCAGCACCCTACTCCCTTGAGCCACAGGCACCGCCCAAAATTTTATTTTTTGTCTGGTGTTCCTTTTCATTTCAAATTAATATGAGGATACAAATTTTTAGGTTACATTATTCTCATTTCCAAGGTAAAATTCAAGTTCCAGAAGAACCCTTTACCCAGGGGGAAATGCTGAATACTCTCATATTGTGCACATTAGGTAATTTTCTCTAGCTCCCTGTCTCTCCTCTCCCCCCTGCTAGACTATATTTGTGTTTTATCATTTGTTTGGCCATGTAATTGTTTATATATTGGTTTCACATTATTAGTGAGTATACTGAATACATATATATTTTTTTCCATTCTTGAGATACTTTACTAAGAAGAATGTTTTTCAACTTCTTCCAAGTAAACACAAAAGATGTAAAATCTCCACCTTTTCATATGGCTGAATGGTATTCCATGGTATACATGTGCCACATTTGTTAATCTAGTCATGGGATGGTGGACATTTGGGTTGCTTCCATAAATTGAGCTGCAATAAACCTTCTGGTGCAAATGCTTTTGTGGCAAAATGATTTTTGTTCTTTGGGGTAGATACCTCGTTATGGAATTGCAGGATCAAGTGGAAGGTCGACTTTTAATTCTTTGAGGATTCTCCAAACTTCCTTCCATAAAGGTTATATTAGTTTGCAATCCCACCAGCAGTGTAGAAGTGTTCCCTTCTCTCCACATCCACACCAGCAGATTTGGAACTTCGTGATGTGGGCTAACCTTACTGGAGTTATATATCTTAGAGTGGTTTTGATTTGCATTTCTCTGATGATTAAAATGATGAGCATTTTTTGTTGTTGTTGTTTGTTTGCAGTTCTTTTTGGCCGGGACCAGGTTTAGAACCCACCATCTCTGGTATATGGGGCCGGCACCCTACTCCTTGAGCCACAGGTGCCAGCCAGCATTTTTTTCATGTGTTTATTGGCCATTTATCTGCCATCTTCAAAGAAGTATCTGTTCATGTCTCTTGTCCACTTAAAAAATGGGCTTGTTTGTTCCTTTCTTGTTGATTAATTTGCGTTTTCTGGAGATTCTCATTATTAGGGCTTCATCAAATTTGTAATATGCAAAACCCTTCTCCTATTCTTAAGTCTGTCTGTTTGCTTTGTTTATGGTATCCTTAACTGTGCAGAAGCTTTTTAGCTTGATCAAATCTCAGTAATTTATTTTTGTTGTTGCTTTAATTGCGAAGGGTGGTCTTCCTCATACAATATTTTCCCAGGCCTATATTTTCAAGTGTTATCCCCACACTCTTTTCTAGAACTTTTATTATTTCATGTCTGAAATTTAAATCTTTTATCCAGCAAGAATTAATTTTTGTCAATGGTGAGGGATGTGTGCTCAGTTTCGGTCTTCTACCTGTGAAAAACTAGATCTTCTAGCACCATTTATTAAACAGGAATTCTTTTCCCCATTGCAGATTTTGTTTAGGCCTATTAACTATTGCATTATGATATGTGGATGAGTTTGTTTCTAGATTCTCTATTCAATTCCACAGATCTAGGCTCTATTTTTGTTCCAGTACCATGCTGTTTGATCATGATAGACTTGAAGTATAGCCTAAAGTCTGGTAAAATGATGCCTCTAGATTTGTTTGTATTTCTAAGAATTGTATTGGCTATTTCTTTTCTTTTTCCTGTTTCCATATGAAATCAAGTATTATTTTTTCAATTTCTTTAATATAAGACTTTGGTGAATATTGCACTAAATCTGTAGATTACTTTGGGTAGTGTGGATGTTTTAACAAATGTTGATTTTTCCCAGCCATAAGTATGGTATATTCTTCCATTTGTTAATGTCTTCTGCTAGTTCTTTTCTCAGGGTTACATAGTTCTCATTATACAGAGATTTTGGAGCTACTGTAAAAGGTATAGAGTCTTTCATTTTATTCTCAGGTTGACTATTACTAGCAGGTAAGAAGGTTACTAATTTGTGAGCATTGATTTTTGTATCCTGAGACACCACTATATTCCTTGATCACTTCTAAGAGCTTTGTAGTTGAGTCCCTGAGGTTTTCTAGGTACAAGATCATGTCTTCTGCAAAGAACAAGAGTTGAACTTCTGTCTCCATTTAAATACCCTTGATCTCTTTCTCTTGCCTGATCACAATGGCTAGGACTTCCAGTACTACATTGAATAGCAGTGGCAACAGTGGACAGCCTTGTCTACTTTCAGATAGATCTGAGCAGAAATGCTTTTAGTTTTTCTCCATCTAAAGTTATATTGGCTGTGGGTTTGTTGTAGATGGCTCATATCAGTTTAAGCAATGTCCCACCTAAGCCTATTGTCTTAATTGTCCTTATCAAGAAAGAGTGTTGGATAATGTCAAAAGCCTTTTTTCATCAATTTAGAGAATCATATGATCTTTGTGTTTTATTCATGTAGTGAATTATATTTATAGTTTTATATATTTTGAACCATCTTTGCATCCCTGGGATAAAATCCACTTTATCAGGATGTATAACTTTTTAACGTGTCACTGTATTCTGCTTGCTAAGATCTTACTGAATATTTTTGCATCTCTATTCATTAATGATATTGGTCTATAGTTCTTTTTTTTCTCTTTTTTAAAAATTTCTTATAGCATAACTGTGTACATTAATGCAATCATGGGGTACAGTGTGCTGTTTTCATATACATTTTGAAATACTCTCATCAAACTGGTTAACATAACTTTCATGTCATTTTCTTAGTTATTGAGTTAAAACGTTCATACTCTGCTT
>NW_003852485.1:5664242-5671925 GCF_000181295.1 Otolemur garnettii | reverse complement strand
TGTATAATATTTTCTTCATGGTCTTATTAGTATTATAAATTTTGAGGAAAGAATACCACAGAGGAGAAGTGCTCTTCTTAGGCACAGTCTATAGGTAGTACATGCCATCAACATGAATCATGATGGGTAATGTTATCCGTGGTCACTTAATTAATACAGTGTCTGTAAGGAGTGACTTTTTTTCCTTTTTCATACTCTGAACCCTACCAAGTATAGCCCATATTCAAGGAAGCAATAATCAGTTTAAGTTTCACTTCCTCACAGGGGCAGTATCTAAATTATTTGGAATTCTTCTCTAAGAAGAATTTGTCTCTTTTCTTCCATTTAATTTGAACCCTGGCTTTTATGGAGCAAAATGTTAATCTGGCAAAGTAAGAAGAAAGAAAGAATAATTTTTAAATGACTTTATTCTGAGAAAGGCAAAGAACTTAGAAAATGTGCTTCTTCTTTCCTTTGAGATTCTTGACATGTACAAAAAATATTTAGAAACTGGATGCCACTGATTTATAATGAAAGCTTGTAGGAGAAGAAGAAATAAAGAAGACAGGACATTAAGATCCCATCACAGTTTTTAAATATTCATACATATACCAGCTATGGCCTTTAAGCATTTTTATTGAAGGATAAAAGACCTTATATGTCAAAATACTTCAAAAATATTGTATTTTCAGGTCAATTTCTCTGAAAAATGTCAACATCCACTCATCCATCAGCTTCCAGTAAAATTTGGTGTGTGTCTTAATGTATTCTGTTGATGAATTTATCTTCCCTCTACAAACCTTAGTCAAGACAAACTACTTTGCTATTCTTATTTGTTCCAAACTTCAATCCTTATTTCAAGGATTTTTAGTGTTTTGAGTTCTATCTCAAATTCCAAAGTATCATCAACCATGATCTCAAAACCAAAGGCTACACATATAAGATGGGGGATATAAAACACTTCATCTACAATATGTGTATTTTCATACTTCTCAATCAGTTGTAAAAGAAAATGAGGCAAAGATTTTTTTCATTTTCAGTATTTTTATTTTTAAATGAACTATGATTAGAAATAATAAGTGATAGAAATAAAGCATCAATAATGCAGCCCAATTTCTCTGTATTAGAGTTTCTGAGAGGGATTATGATGAGGAAAGACTCAGTAGAGCTGAGATTACAAATGAGTTCCCACCTTTCATGACCCACAATTATTAAAAAAAATAAATGGGTTGAAAGACAAGACTTTTATTACATCATACAACTCGAGCAATTTGGTAAGGCAATATTTTATCAGCTACCACAAAAATTTGTATAATTATTGAAGTAGGAAAAAATAACTCATACCTTCCCTTGGTAAAAATTGCAGTTGTTTTCCATTGTCTTTTAGTTCAGAAGAACTAGGGATAAAGTAAAATAATGACTAGCAATCTGAAAGGCTTAATATCCTTTCCACAAAGTGTGAAAATCTGATAAATTCAAGGAATCTTCCTGAAGAAAAAAAAAAATGAGTATAATAATGATATTTATATTCAGACCTTTGCTACATATCAGGTTCAGCTGCTTTGGCTCTGTTTTTGTACTACATTTTATTGTGTAATAAAATACATTTTCATTTGCATATTTTTCTTAAATTTCCTCCTAGTGGTGAATATTCTTTTTGTCTTATCAAGTATTCATATTCATTCAATGACAAAAGATATCACAAAACTCAACTTCTCAACCTCAAATACCTTCACAAGAATTAAAGGTTACACATTAATTTCAAGAGAAGCAAATTGATTTTAAGGCTCTTATTAACCAGGTAAAACAGGAAATGCATTATTCTTGATGACAAAAGCTTAATGGTTTAGGCTTTCATCCTATGCTATGCTTTGGGCTTTGTTCCACAGAATTACACAAAATGAAACTTTTTCTGCTATTTTTTCAATAGCCATAAAAATCATTACCCAACCAAATGAGAATTTTAATATTGTAATTTTAAGTTTCACTTTTAAAATTCCTTTTGCTGGCTTCTTCCTAGTCGTGACTTTAAGTTATGCTTTCTTTTCAAAGCATGTCAGTTATCTTAAGAGGTCTACAGATCTATATAGGCATTGTGTGGATTTCAATATTAGAAAACCTGAGCAAAATTTGATACATGCAGAAAACAAACAAATGGCCCATCCAGGTGCATCTAAATGAGCCAAGGGACCTGCCATATCACACACTAATTCACACTTTGAAGCCAGAGGCCTGTGTCTTTCTCTTAGAGAGATGACATTATACAAAAGAACAAAGGAATAAGAAAAAAAATACCAATTTTTGTGAAATTACTACAGCAGGAGCTAGACCAATTTAAATCCTATTCCCTTGTTCAATTTTCCTCTCTTGACTGGAGTAGCCCTGAGGAATGAAAAAGGGATTGAAGAAGAGTTGAGAGAATGAGTTCCAGTCAAAAAGTACCACACAAGTGATTTGGCATGAAGTATTCAATTCTTACCTTAGCTGATCTAATCAAAATGAATGAAAGAGTCAAAAAAGGTGGCATGTATCCCACTCAGTAGGGATGAATGTTAACAGATACTTCATCATGACAGACCTGGTCCATCAGCCCCAAAAGCCCTGCAGACTGTGTCTATTATTCCTTTAATCACTTGCCTGAGCAAAACTCCATCCTGCTTTAGAGGATGAAGGTGATGAGCAATCTGTGGGAAATTATTCCATTAACAAAACATTTCTTAATCCCTTTGTGTTTTAATAAGTGAAAAGACTATGTGCTCATAAATGTCTGCCACTTACTCTAGTCAATGACTCAGTTTCTTTTTGGCACTACTCAGTGTACTGAAACAAACAAAAAAGGATCATCTGTCTGACTACATTTTAAACATACTGTACTATCCTAAATGAAAACTGTTTAGGATAAACTGTTCTTCCAGTGTTATCTTCCACAAATGCATAAATCTATTTTTCTGCTATGTTTGAAATTGATTAATGTTGAAATACAGTCATTCATCTTCAAGACAGAGAATATTTAGAAACTGAAAGCTTTTTAAGTTAAGATTCAAAACTTAATAGGGGGTGTTTTCTGCTCTAAGGGTGTATCTGATTTTCCTGCCTATAGCTTT
The DNA here is from genome assembly GCF_000181295.1 of Otolemur garnettii. Taxonomy (NCBI): domain Eukaryota; kingdom Metazoa; phylum Chordata; class Mammalia; order Primates; family Galagidae; genus Otolemur; species Otolemur garnettii. The sequence continues at coordinate 5,668,842 of NW_003852485.1, read as the reverse complement.
ATCATCATCAAAACTGTTTATACTTGAGTGGATAATATACAAAGAGAGTGAGCCAGTTACATAATAATAATTACCTTCAAAAGTTGGCAAAATGTAAACAATCAAATAAGTGTATGCAAACAAGTAACTATGGTAATTCAAATGACACACTACATGCATGTCAGTTATCATTTGAAAATGAGTATTAAGAATGTACATTTCTGTTGTCCACAGACTTTTCCCAAGCAGTTCACATTTTTCTCCCAGATTAGTTACCAGCACATTTTCTACCGTACAACCTGTTCTAGAAGGCTGAGAACAATTCTAGATTCTCCTTATTTCTCACTCCTTGCACTGAATCATCAACCATGTCCTATTGATTCTAATGCTTAGAAATATTTGCAATCTTATCTTTTATCCACTTCCATGTTGTCTTAGCCTATGCCCAGGTAATTTCTATCCTAGAATTCTTCAATAGCTTTCCACTTTCTCCAACTCCCTACATATAATTCATTTACAATACAAACAGAGCCAGATTTCGAAGATAAAGAACTAATTATTTGATTTCTTAAACTCCTTAAGTGACATACTATTTATAAACAGTCACATCTAAACCCCTTTGCATGGAAAGTATAGCCTCCTTTTTCTGATCTTCTCTCTCCAGCACATGCACCACAAACTCTACATATAGTAAATCTTCCTGTAGTTTCTTGCACATATATATTTCTCCCTTTCACCTTTACACTTTCTCTATTGACTAAATGTTATCTCTCATTTTCTATCTCGCCAGTAAATATGTCCCTTCTGTCACACATCTTCATATTCATGGAGAACTTTCACTCTTTGTTCAATACTAAATAAATTCAAATGTTTCCTCTTCTAGAAGCAGAAATGATGTTTCCAGGAGATATTGTGCTACCACAAAAATTATTTCTACCTCTGCTTTATCAGTTACAACTTCATGATAATTGAATGTTATTATGTCTGTCTCTCTACATTGTTTTATTTATCATTGTATCTGTTAGCACACAGTAGGTGCCAAATTAATGTTTGATGGATGAATGATTTGACAAAACTTGCTAAATAAATTGGTTAGTTAGTCAGAAATACTTATTGGCTAAATATTCTGATTAATAGGATTTTTGATAAGTATTGGCATATAATGTAACTGTTTAAATATTGCTTATTTATAAATTGATTAGCATAGATTATTAAATTATAAATAATTATCACTTAAACAGACTACTAAGTATTTAAAGAACTCAATATCACACTCTCACAATATCTGGTTCTAAATACTTAAGTCTGTTTAATTCTAATTTTAGAGATTGTGAATATCACTAAAGACAAGATAATGCTTTCCTTTTTTATTTTTTACTTCAGGTTAATGTGAGGGTACAAACAACCAGGTCACAAATTTTGAATTAATTAGGTAGAGTGCCTCTTATAGTAGTGTCCCACACCCAAAAGGTGTGCCATATACTCCTATATTGTGCCCATTCAGTGGAAGCACACCATTCCTCCCTCCTCTGGTCCCCTCCCTCAGTCCCCTCCTCCCAACTTGAATAGAATTAATTTTTTGTCCTATGTGGGAATGAGTTACATTGTTTACTGGCTTGATAATAAAATTGATTACATAGGATATTTGCTTTTCTATTCTTGTGATACTTTACTAAGAAGAATGTGTTTCAACTCAGTCCAAGTTAATACAAAAGGTGTAAAGTCTCCATCATTTTGGGGGCTGAGTAGCATTCCATGGTATACATATACCATAGCTTGTTAATCTTTTCCCAAGTTGATGGCCATTATGTAGTTTTCACATCTTGGTGATTATAAATTGAGCCATGATAAACATTCTAGTGCAAAATGTCTTTATGATAAAATGATATTTTTTCTTATGGGTAGATGCCTCGTAATGGGATTGCAGGATCAAATGGGAGGTCTAGTTTGAGTTCTTTGAGGATTCTCCTTACTTCTTTTCAAAGAGACTGTATTAGTTTGCAGTCTCACTAACAGTGGTAAAAGTATCTCTCTCTCTCCACACCTGAGCTAGCATCTGCAATTCTGGAATTTTGTGATGTAGGCTATTCTCACTGGGGATAAGTGATATCTCAGAGTGGTTTTGATTTTCATTTATCTGATGATTAGAAATGTTGAGCATTTTTTCAAATGTTTCCATTTAAATGTAGCCATTCATTCAACTTCCTTGGAGAAAGTCCTGTTCATGTCTCTCACTCAATGATAGATAGGATTGTTTGCTCTTTTTTTGTTGATTGAGATCTCTATAGATCTAAGTTATCAAATCTTTGTTGGATTCATAATATTCAAATATATTTTCTCATTTGGAAGGCTGTCTGTTTGTTTTCATTGTTGTGTCCTTAGCTGTGGGAAAGATTAATTAAGTCCCATTTGTTTATCTTTTTTATTGTTGGGATTGCCACTGAAGTCATCTTAACAAAATCTTTCCCCAAGCCAACATTCTCAAGACTCTTCCCCACATTTTCTTCTAGGATTTTTATCATTTCATCTCTTAGATTTAAATCTGTTATCCACCTTTTGTCAATTTTTATAAGCAGTGATAGGTGCAGGTCCAATTTCAGTCTTTTACATGTGGTTATCCAATTCTCCCAGCACTATTTCTTCAATAGGAATTCTTTTCCCCACTATATGCTTTTGTTGGTGTATCAAAAATCATAAGGCTAAAAAAGACTGGTTTCTTCTCTTCATGTTCTATTCTGTTCCAATGTATATGTCTCTGTTTTTGTGTCAATACCGTGCTGTTTTGATCACTGTGGACTTGTAATATAACCTAAAATCTGGTAGACTCATGCTTCCAGATTTTTTTTATTACTAAAAGTTGCCTTGGCTATATGGGATTTTTTTCTGTTTCCATACAAAATGAAGAATTCATTTTTTTCAGTTCTTCAAAGTATGATGCTGGTATTTTAATGAAGATTGCATTAAATCTGTAGATTGCTTTGGGTACAATACACAGTTTAACAATGTTGATTCTTCCCAGACAAGAGCATGGTAAGCACTTCCATTTGTTAGTATATTCTCCTATTTCTGTCCTTATTGTTTCATAATTCTCTTTGTAGAGGTCATTCACCTCTTTTATTAGGTATATTCCTAGGCATTTCATTTTCTTTGAAGCTACTTGAAGGGAATTGTGGCTTTGATTAGCTTCTCCACTTGGCTGTGATTGGCATATACATAGGCTACTAATTTGTAGATTTTATATCCTGAGACATTACTGTATTTCTCCATCACTTCCAGGAGTCTTATAGTTGAGCCTCTGTGGTTTTCCAAGTAAAAGATTGTATCACCTCTTCTAAATCCTCCTCATATGGAGGCCCCTTATACCCTTCTCTTGCCTCATATTACTAGCTAGAACTTTTAGCACTATGTTGAATAGCAGTGGTGATCTAGGATATCCTTGTCTAGTACCTGTTGTAAGTGAAAAAGTTTTCAGTTTTTCTTGATTCAGTATGATATTAGCTGTGGGTTTGTCAAGGATGGCTTCATTTAGTTTAAGGAATGTGCCACCATTGCTTGTACTTTAAGTATTCCTGTTAGAAAATGATGCTAAGATTTATGAAATGCTTTTTCATACTTTGAGAAGAAGTATGATCTATGAAGAGGATCATATAGTCTTTGTTTTTGTTTCTATTGATATGGTGAATTACATATATGGATTTGTGTCTGTTAAAATCCCTTGCAAACTTGGGATAAAGTCTACTTGATCATGATATATAATTTTTTTAAATGTGTAGCTGTAATCTATTGGCTAAAATTTTGTTGAGTATTTTTGCATCAATATTCATTAGTGGAAGAGGTCTGTAGTTCTTTTTTTAGTTGGGTCCTTTCCTGGTTTTGCATTCAGGGTGACATTTGCTTCATAATGCTGGGGAAGGTTCCTTCCTTCTAAGTGTTTTGGAATAGGTTCTCCAGTATAAGTATAAACACTTCTTTGAAGGTTTGATAGAATTCTGATGTGAAGCCATCTGATACAGGATTTTTGTTGTTATTGTTGTTGGAAGACTTTTTATCATTTTTTCAATCTCAGTGCTTGATATTGGCCTACTGAAGAGATCTATTTCTTCCTGGTTAATTCTAGGATAACAGTGTGATTAAAGATATTGATTCATTTCCTCCACATTATCAAATTTCTGGGCATAGAGTTTCTTGTCGTAGTCAGAGATAATCTCTTATATCTCTGTGGTATCTGCTGTTATTTCCCCTTTTTCATTTCTGATTGAGATTACCAGATATTTTACTTTTATGTTTATAGTTAATCCAGCCAAAGGTGTCTTGATTTTATTTATCATTTTGAAGAAATAATTTTTTTAATGTTCTGAATGATCATGTTTTCAATTTTATTTATTTCTGATTAAATTTTGGTTATTTCTTTTCTTCTGCTAGGTTTGGGATTAGATTGCTCTTCCTTTTCCAGTTTCTTAAGATGCTTCATTAGGTTGTTAATGTGCTGTCTTTCTGGGTTTTGGATGTAGGTATCTAATGTGATAAATTTTTCTCTTAGGACTGCTTTTACAGTATCCCACAGGTTTTGGTAGCTTGTGGCTTCATTGTTGTTATGTTTGGGAATTTAATAATTTCTTGC
>NW_003852485.1:5643152-5663996 GCF_000181295.1 Otolemur garnettii | reverse complement strand
GGTCACATTTAGGTCCCTTGTGTTTTTGTTTAGTTTCTGTTTAGATGATCTGTCTAGTTTAACTAGAAGGCTGTTAAAGTCCCCATCTATTATGGTTATAGGATATCATATTGCTCAAACCAATCAAGGTCTCTTTCATAAATCTGGATTCATTAAAGTTGGATGTATAAATATTTAGAAATGAACTGTCCTGTTCTTATTTTGTTCCCTTGGCCAGTATGAAGTGACCTATAATTCTTTCCTTTAAAAAGGTGCTTTTGATATAAAAAGTTATTCTATTTTGTGGTGAAATATAATACTGCCTCATAAACCTACTGAATCTTGTCTATCTGCACATTCTCTTCTTGTAAGAATTCATCAGTTTAATGGGGAAACTAAAGTTCTACTTACATAACTTCCTAATTTGTAATGAAGGATGGAAGGCTGCAAAGGTATACTCTATCAGGAAAGATAAAAGAGAGGATACTAGGAGTCAAAGACTACATACAGCTCAACAAGTAAGTTGATGGAAACACTGGAGAAGAACCAAAAATAAAAGATACCCTCATAATGCAATTCATAGTTACTACCAAATCATTGCAATTGATCAGCATGCAGATGGGGAAGGATTGTTCTGGTTATGTTTTCCTTTCTTGTCTTTCCATATTCTAAATATTCTAATACAAGTTTTCTTTCCTTCCAAGTTTCAAGACAAAAATTTTAAAAATCCTAGATTGCTAGAATTTTTAAACCAGTAAAACATTTTAAAAATTGATTATAGAATGTTACCATATAAAACAGTAATGATCTAATTTTTCCAAGTAAGAGCATTAGAAAGGCAAACAAAGTATCTTTATCATCATTAATTTCTAAAATGTGTTTGATGTGCAAAGGATTTTAATGCAAAATGTAATAATAGACATTGTACTTCATTTAACTATATGAAAAACTATTTTTCTAGGGGATAAGTAAGAACCTAAGGCTAGGCTGACCATAAACTAAAGACAAATACCTGGGTACTAGCCTCTCATGCTGGGAACAGGGCACAGATGTCTCCTTTTAAAGAAGGGTGAGTTACAGATAAATCAGTTACAAGATGATATAGGAAAGTAAAATATCCAAAACTAAAAATCATGTTCCTCAGTTTAATGATGGTATTTTTTTAAGCATCAAGATCTCTGATAAGTCAGATCCAAAGAAAAATGTATTAAAAAATGAATTAATATTATAAGGTTAACATTTATGAATATCCCTTTTTCTTTTAAGAATGCTATAATCAACACTTCTACCTAGCTTTATCAGTTGCCTTTTTCATTATTGCTCACTGACTTTGGGGGACATGCATTTCAAATCTTATCCTTCATATTGTGAAAATATCTACCTCTTCAGGTAGTACTTAACTTCATCTTCTTTTTCATAAAGATGAAATCAAATCTACCTCTCTTGTCTTTTCAGTTAGACACTAAACAAGACACCAGCATTATGATAATTTAGGACTCAGGTAATATAGCAATTTAGAAATAACGACTTCTTTGAATTGTTCAATCCAATCTGATTTGCAATACAAATCGTTATAGTGGTAAAGTTAGTGTTCTCAATGCCATGTTTATAGTACCTTAGAATAATGTCTATACTATCTCTATATATACATACACATACACTTTTTGAAAGATGCCAGGTACTAGCATTTGTCAAGCAAAACCTGTCAAGCAAGAAGAGGTGAGGATGAAACTGAAAGGCAGTAAAAGCATTTATTGTGGTCTTAAGAATTGTAATTTGGAAGATAACAGATTCTACCAGTAGCCAAATTATGTTTCAAAGAGACAACGTGGAGAAAGAATCTTAAAAGGATGTTGAGTGTGATAACACAAGTTGTTTAAAAAGAATTTCCATTGAGGGAGGTGGCTTAGTGAGTCCATAGTTCATTGGTTATTGATGTTCAGGAGTTGTAGCACTAATAAATTTTATAGGTTATTAAATATTAAATATTTAATTTCCTTAAGTACTAAGTTTGACAATTGATATCTTTGACATTTCACTTTGATACTTCTTCTCTTATTTTTATTATTAGGATACACCTTCATTCTTCTGAGTGCACATTTTTGCTTGTGATTATCTTCCACATTTTTGAAGCAGTTTTTGTGAAACCATGGATAAGTCAAAAATTCATATTATTTTCAAATATGAATTTGTCATGGAACCAAAAGCAGTGCATACAACTCAAAATATCAATGAGGTATTTGGAAAGGTAGTGGTTAATGAGCATACAATATGCCAATGGTTTGATAAGTTCCATGCTGGTGATTTTAACCTTGAAAGTGATATATTTGGACAACCTGAAACCAAGATGCCTGATAATGAGCTGAAAGCTATAGTGAAAATGAATCCATTTCAATCTATGCATAAATTAACACCAAGTTTGATGTTACTATTCCAACAATATTGGACCATTTGAAACAAATCAGCAAAGTAAAGAAGCTGCATAGATGGGTACCACATGAAGTAAATGAGTATCAGAAGAGAAATGGTATCTAACCTTGCCTTTGCCCTGATGACATAAAGGTAACCCATTTCTATAACATGTGATGAAAAATAATCTTCTTTTCACAATTGCAAGCATTTGGCACAGTAGTTGGATAAAGATGAAAGATGAAGTGCTGAAACACAGTCCAAAATTGAATATTTATCAAAAAAAGAGCTAATGGTGTGTGTTTGGTGGTCCAGCAGTGGTAGTCTGCACTATGGTTTTATGAAATGTGGTCAGTTGATTACAATGATGTTTATTACAACCACTTGGATTAAATAATGAGGATGCTTGTGATTGAGCACCTGAGACTGGTCAGGAGAGAAAGATAATCTTCTGGTAAAACAATACTCAACCACATGTCATACACACAGTGCTGCTCAAACTACTAATTCTGGACTTGGAAACTGTCTGTCCTCTATCATCTTCACCAGATCTTGGACTAATTGACTACCACATTTCCCAGGCTTTTGATCACTTCTTTCTAGGAAAAAATATTCAATTCTCAACAAGCTGTGGAAAACGCCTTTCATGATTTCATCATTTCTCACACTCCAGGCTTCTTCACATCTGGTATAAACAAACTACTGTTAAAATGGCAAAATTGGGGTGCATACTTTGATTAATTGTACTGCTTCCTATTCTAGATACAAAATACTAAGCTTTTGATTCAAAATCAAATATTGCATATATAATGACCTAAATAGCTATATCTATAATGTTGTGGTCATGATGGTTTGGCCCAGATCAAAGTTCAAGGCATGTGTCCATTTTACAAGGTTGAAGGTCCTACACATAGTCCTACTTAGAATGGCTTCCCAACTCTATTTTAGAGTTCTGAATTAAAAAGTGCCACCATTTTCTATATCACATTTCAGAAAACATTACCTATTAAAACTACAGTTTAAATATTTAACTATAATTTCATTATAGAAGTTTATATTTACTAACCACTAATATGTTGTGGTACATTTAATATTTTTCACTCTGAAATATTACTGTGCAGTGAAGAAAACTGGAGGGCTTATTAACTAAAAAACTAATGACTGCACCATTCATTCAATAGATATATACTATACCACCAAACATGTTTCACCTATTAACTTTTGCTTTGCTCTTCCTTCCTGAATTTATCTACCACCCTCCCACCACTGCCACACACATACCAGAATTGTTCTACCTGGGTCTAAAGGCAAACAGAAAAACCAACACAAACTTTGAAATCACAAAGAATGGCTTCAAAACTTGGATCAATCATCTGACTTGGGTGAATCTCAGGTTTCTCAAACTAACTTGGGAATGTAATCTATATTTTTCTACCTGTTTGCTTTGCATTTTGAACAAAACTTATGTATATAGATAAATAAGGTTTATTTTCATCTTTCATTCAGCTATAGAAATTCCAAATCATTTTATGGAGATGCCTCTGATTCCCTGGAAAGCAAAAGCTAAAAGAATAAATGTCATTCATAGCATCATTCATTGCTTGAATATCGTGCAGTATAGACATTCAAGAGTAAGCAAAATAACTGGATAACTGAAATAAACTGATTCATTCTAAGTTGTTCTGAGCAGTGTTTCCTAGTGAGAGGAGAACATGATACTTAGTGGAATAGCAAGAGACAAGGTGATATTAGCTTAGTGAATGTACCAGTCTGAAGTCAGGATAACTTAGCCTCAAATGCTAAAAACTTGATTTTACCTATTTGTGACCTGAATCTACCTCCTGGAATAGATTTGCATTAACCAAACTCAAGATATTTAAGTTTAAAACCAGAATGCCAAATTTCTCTGTTTAGGAGAAGGATTATTCATGCTGAAATGAAAGACACTAGGATCTTCTTTCTAACATGTACTGACTGTTACAGTCAGTAGTCCCTGTAGGCAACACTAGAGAATGTCAAGTTGGAACCTGGATGTAGTCCTTTTAAATTTAATAAAGCTTTAATCTATAACTGTAAAAGCACTGGATAGGTAAAATTTTGCACTCAATGTTATCTCTCAATAAGTAAGCATGAAAGAAAGCTAACTCATAATTAGAAAGGTTGCCTGGGAAGCATGGGACCAGAATTAATGTAGTATGCATTACCTTAATACCAATAAACCTTTGACCACATAAGAAAAGTTTATGTATTTTTTCCTACACTGTCAAGTCATAACTACCACTTGAACCAGAGAGATGGTGTATTCTGGAGCAATGTGCTCTTGCTTAAGCCAATCGAGGCTATGGTTACTGTTTGTCATTTCCTTTGAGTCTATGTCTCATTAACCTCCATACTGTCAGTTATACATCCCTTCAATAACATACAATGGGACCTTTGATCCTAGTACAGGCAAATGTTAAGAGACCTGAGACCTGTTGTCTATATACTATGGAAATATTGTTCTGCTTTATATGTTGACTTTGAAAGGATAATTCTTACAGGATAATTCTTTTTTTTCACTTTCCTTCACTTCTCTCTCACTTTTAATTCTTGAGCCTGAACCCAACATCTTCTGAAAAGAATAGTTCCAGGACATGTGATATGAGAAAGCATGTTAAGTAAGGAAAATGTCTTTACATTTAGACAGGAGCTTTATCAGAAAAGAGAACTGAGGGAAAAGAGAGACAGAGAGGATAACAGAAAAATGTTCTAACCATGGAAGTTCTGACAAAGCCAGATTTTGCTTTGTCATTTTCTATAGTATAGATCTACAGCAAATATGCTGCAAAAAAAAAAGAAAAGAAAAGAAAAGAAAATATGCTGCACATTTCACCTCAAAATAACAAACTCTCAGTTAACTTGGATCTCAATCCTTATGCTGTAAAGTTACACAGGCAAGAACATGAAATATTCAAATTGTTTGACCTCGGTCAACTGTATCATCCCTCATGGTCAGCTTATGTACCAAAATCACACCATGGCAATTTAATAGGGTAAATTTGAGAAGCAACAAGCATAGTATTACTCCTTCCTTCTGACTCTCTTAATGGAAAAATTGAATGTGTGTAGACCTCACACACCACAGGAAATTTCCCAATTATAGAATTGAATAAAATAATTTGACTATAGGATCACCTGAATACAGCAAATTATCCTGATGATGTGATAGATTTTCTTTTCAGTTGTGACTCTTATGGCTCTTTCGATCACCATGCCTACTTCTGCAGCAATTTGATTATTGCAAGTTGCCAGGGGAATAGAAATCTGAGAGTCTTGCAGTGTTTTACTTAAAAGGTATAGGTGCTTCAATAACCTAGAAAAATGATTCCTCCTCACCACTATTAATAGTAAAGTAAAAATTCCATACAAAATATGCTTTTGTTATGCAACATGATGCCTTCAGGGGACATATAATAAGGCTATCACCATTTCCCAACCTGACCGACATGATGAACCACCAATACAAAGACATCATGTTGGGTGTTTTGTAGCTTTGTTCCAGTATCTCCAAACTCCCTCTGATACTTCTGATCATCACTCTGAAAGTTAAGACCTGTACTTTTATATTAAAGGGAATATGTATTTATTTTCTGAGAGCTACAAGTCACCATAGTGCTATTTTCATTACTTTAAACACCATTCTCTGTGGGTAAGAAGCACCTCTTGACAATTTGAATTCTGCCAAAAATATTTTGCAAAAAATATTATTTAATTCCTTTTGTTGCTTGAAACCCTAATCCTGTTGTCTTTCTGTGATTATGGTTCAAACCTTTCTTGTGCTGCACAATGGGTTAGTAAATAGAATTTTTTTGAAAAAGACCAAGCAGAAGGAACTGATATTTTATTCTGTCCCTGTAGAGGGTTTCCTGAAATATAAAAATAAGAAACATATCTAGAGAATGCATGGAGGGAACCTCTAGGACACAGGCAAATAGGTATATGTGGCAATGTTTCTCCTTCCTTAATAAATCCAATGGATAAAGATCACATGCAATACTGTCCAGGTTGCTGCATAAGCTTGGAGTTTAGCTTAATGCTCTCATCTACTGGTAATCCCAACCCTTTCTCTCTCTATAAAAGAAACACAGTGTAACATTATTCTAGACATAACATTGATTCTATTGTAATTCATAAGGCAGTTAAACATTCAAATACTTTAACACATCATCCTTACTCCTGATCTCCACGTACCCCTATACCATAGGACAATATTATGAATTAAAATCTTAGCAAGAATTACTATTTACAAAACATACTAGAGATTACAAAGGCCAAAAGACCTGACTTCTTGAAAATTAACAAACCTTCAGGGTCAGGATTTGTAGTGAGTTTTGTCTTTGCTTTGCTTTGTTTAATTACAGAGTAGGATGAAAACTAGCGAGCAAAGAATGAGGGACAGAGAAAGAGTTATCAATCTGTTTATACCATAGAATGATGGATTTGTGCATTTGGGAAAGGGTAGGAGACAGAGGAGGAAAAATTACTCAGTGATCAAGCATTTCCTCTTAAATTGTTTGATAAATTTGCATTGGTTGTCATTTTTTGCCCATGCTGGGATAATGCTTTATGAATACTATCCTCTTGGGTTTTCTGCAAAAGCAAGATGTGTTTCTTATGAGATTATTCCCTAGAGCCTCATTCTGAAATAAACAGTTCATTGCTATTAGGGTTTTTACAGAGCAAGTTCTATTTCAATGGATACATAACTCAGAAAAAGGAACTGTGTAAAAATTATTCTTATCCTCTCATTCCTTAAACTATGGAATTTCTAACTTGTTCCTCTTTTGTCAGGTGAATTCTGAGGCTCTTTTTCTATTTCTTCTTGGAAAGTAGCATACCTTAAGTGCAAATTGTTTATCTCCTGAATGGAAATGCCTGCCAATCTATGGAGTCTTTTCTCAACAATGTATAATAAAGGAGTATAGCACATAAATCACATAGCAAGGCTCTGGTCACCCTAGCTAAGTTCTTAGACTTTATATCTACCTAGAAATTTGACTATAAATGCATGATGTCTCCAAATTTGGCCTTTAAATTCAGTTTTTAAATTCTCTGCTTTTGGAGATAAGAATGAAAAATGAAATGGATGCCTAGTTCTTATGCATGAAAAATTCCTGAAAGAGCAAAGCAAGAGGCATAGATTCTGAACATTTAGTTCTGTGAAGGTGTGTTTAATACTTTTCACTATGCTATTTTCTTTTTAATTGATATAAAAACTAATAATCCCAAGCCTCCAGTAACCAAGTATTATTAACCACTTTTCTAGACATTCAAAATAATTTACAGGACTTAAAACTTGTTTTGTGCATAGAAAAAGGACAATAGGCTCGGCGCCTGTGGCTCAAGCGGCTAGGGCGCCAGCCACATACACCTAAGGTGGCGGGTTCGAATCCCCAGCCTGTGCCCGCCCAACAACAATGACAGCTGCAACCAAAAAATGGCCAGGCATTGTGGCGAGTGCCTGTGGTCCCAGCTACTTGAGGCAGGAGACTCGCTTGAGCCCAGGAGTTGGAGGTTGCTGTGAGCTGTGATGCCATGGCACTCTACCCAGGGGGACAGCTTGAGACTCTGTCTCAAAAAAAAAAAAAAAGAAAAAAGAAAAAGAAAAAGGAAAATATAGTAAACGTAGCTTAAGAATAATAAACTTTTGACCCCACCTAGAGCCCAGACTATACATTGAAAAAAATAAATGCTGTTTGCCCACTATGTTCCAGAGCCTTAGATGAGAACTATGTCATGAAAATAGCCATGATGTAAACAAAAGAAATGGCCGAGATAATAGGTCATTTGTCATTTACATTGGCTATCTAAAATCCACTCTGGAACAGAATTCATTAGGAGATACTTATGCAGGTAGAATCAATAGCAGCAACCTGAGTCCTTCATTCCTCCATCATGTCCTGGGATAGCACACGGAAATCTGACAGGACTGGATGAGCCTCTAGCACTGCATTTTCTCGGATAGTGGAGACTGTGATACCACATGACCAAAGAAACACAAATCCTCCCCTACTCCTTGCTGAACCAAGATTCAATAGCAATATGATGTGTTAATAATTTGCCTCAAATCTTCTCCTGCCAGCTCAGCATTCATAACCTGGGCAGGGGGGCACCTTTGTGACATAGCCAGGCAGCAGTAAGATGTACTAAATAAGCGATCATGGCCCGCACAGCAGTGACATAGAAATGAGGAATGTTCCTAATAAGCAAGTGCTGTTCACCTACTCAAAAGTCATCCCATCACTTCTACATATTTCTATACCCATGTTCCTGTAGCAGTTCAGGGCACTTATCTTTAGTCACAACCCAGGTGAGGATGGACAGCATGGAATGCTCAACACTAGATGTTTAAATTTGGAACTGCTAAATCATGTGAGTGAAGTATAAGATAGTGAAGTACTCAGATGGGTAGGTCAACAACAGCCAGTGAGCTAATAACAGTGGCTTCCAGGTGGGTGTGTGGTATTTGCTCATTCCTTGCCATAGGATGCTGTACAGATTTTCCAATAACCTGAGGGAGTTTGGGTACTGGAAAAGTAGAGACATATGGAAAGATTTATATGAGTCTGCTTCCCACATTAATCTGTGGCACTTAAAGAGATTTCTTATTATCCCTGTTATCTCTAAGGAAAGAGATCAGAGGAGATGAATTGCTTCCAGGCCAGTCTGTCCTTTGGATAACCTTAAGCATTAAGCAAGAAGTCTAGTAAGCCTCCTAGCGAAAGGGAAGTGTAATAGTGCAATTTGTCTTTTATGTATATAAGTGTAATGGGGTGTGTGTGTGTATGAAAGAAAGATATATATGGTAGATAGAGAAAGAAAGAGGGGCTAGTAGGTACAAAGAGAGAAAGAGAGAAGGGGGAAGGCTACTTGGGATGATCTGTGTACCCTCTCTCTGGTATCCTGACCTTTGACATAGCACTGAATGATCAGAAATAAATCCCTAACTCCTCACTTCTAGGAGAGGAAAAGGGTTGGGTCATGGATCCAGCATTCCAGCTTTTCTGAGGGAGTTCCTCAGAGAAGTAGCTTCTGTCTTGCCAGTCTTAAAGCAACTGATGAAACTGGAGTAGTGTAATTGAATAAAGAGGAATAAAGATAGTAACTTCGCTGGTAGATGTCCTAGTTCCTCCTTTTCCTTAGCACAAAGTAAGCAGACAAAAATATGAATTCTCAGCAACTCTCTGGGAAGAGAAGGAGTTTATCCATTAACTGGAGCTACAAACTGCCATCTCTCTTGCCAATTTAGAGCTCTAATGAATCTCATATGCAGTCTAGCCCCCTTTAGAATAAAGTAGATGACAGTTTGAACTGGTAGATGTTTCCCTCTTCATAGTTCAACACAGGGAGAATAAGACAGGCCTTGCTAGGTTTTCCCACTCAGTCTATTAGCATTAAATCATATCCTCCCAAAATTAAAAATGAAACTATTATGTGTCCCAATAATCTTACTTCTGGATCACATTCTTATCCAGAATCGAAGAGCTATTAGTACTGAAGCAAGATTTGCAGTAGCCAAAATGTAGAAACAGCCTAAATAGCCACTGCTGTATGAATACATAAAGAATACGTGTTATATACATGTAATGGAATGTGATTCAGCTTGCCAAAGAAGGAAATTCTGCAAAATAAGACACATATGAACCTGAAAGACTTTATGCTAAGTGAAATTAGCCAGTCCCAGAAAGACAAATGCTACATGATTCCACTTTTATGAAGTACCTAAAAATATCAGATTCATAGAATTAAAGAGTAAAAGGATGGTTATAACTAACTGGGGGAAAGGAAATAGGGTATTACTAGTCAAACAGCATTTCAGTTAAGCAAGATGAATAAACTCTAGGTATCTTCTGTGCAATATTGTACTGATAGTCAACACTAATTTACTGCACACTCAAAAGGGCAGATTTCATTTCAAGCATGCTTTATTACAGCAGAATACAATTTTAAAAATAAAGAGTTAAGTGAGAGAATGATTCTGGTTATTTTAAGAGAAAAGGCCCATCACATCCAGCTCATTCAATAGTTGAAATATTGTATAGAAACACTTGCATTTGGACAGCAAAAGCTTCTGCCTACCTCTGAGAAACTAGATGTTTTACATCTTGAGGGATCAGTTGCCCAGTGACCCACTTAGGGACCATTTCGTCAGACTGACCACTTTGCTCTCCTAAAATCCCAGGGAAGTGATGCTCTTCATTTCTTTTGTCTTCCCTTTATCCTATGTGCTGACAGGTTATAATGAGCCGTCAGCATCGTAAGAGTGGGGATTCACATTCTCTCTCACCAAGAATGTTTTTAAGTTGAATAATTAAAAAAATCAATGACCTCTCTCCTGCTTTGCTCAAGGACCATGACATGATATAATATGTGATAGAATTTTTACTCCAGTTCTAACCTCCAGCTCAGCGCTGGTATGATCAAGGGTTAGGGTCTATCTAAATTTTGTGGTTACAATTTTATGATCTGGCAGGTAGAGGCCAAATTAGCCACATTACCAATCGTGGGTGGGCCAGGTAACAGCCTTGTCCTTGACTTAGATTAATTACCTTAATCACCAGCCTTACCCAGTTTTGAAGGAACCTTGCAGGGAGGTCAATTCCTTTCCTGGGAGGCCAGATTATAGATGATCTGTGTTAGATAAATTAACCCTATTAGCAGGTAATAACAGTGCATGGGGTATTAACACATTATGTCTGTCCTAGAAAAGCTTTCAGATTCACAGAGTAAGAACTGGTAGCATTGATAGAGCTTCACCATCAGTGAAGAATGCTCACAAATGAACACATTGCTTGGAATCACTCAGTTTTGAATTTGATAGTTACTGCATTTTGTTTCTGCATGGTACACAGAGAACCTGGTCTGCATTGGTCATTCTATGGATTTTTGTTTAGCATTTCATCCTTACTCTGAAAATATTTTTAAATTAGCAGAAATAAACTTTCTATTTCAATGAATATTTAATGATATACTGTTACTACTATTATTATTGAAGGTTTGTAAAATGATTCCCACAACTCTGTGCTGGGCAAGAGACAGAAAAGTCAAGCAGTGTATATTCTAATACTATATCTAACTCCCAACACTTTTGACCCTAAACTAATCACTTAATCTTCCAATAATCTGACTGACTTATTTACAAAATGAGAACAGTAGAAGAGCCTGCTCATCAGAATGCTAGAAGGAGTATAGGGTGATGAGGATTTCTTGGGACACGTAAATGGTAACAGGCAGAAAGACAGACTATTGTCTTATATGTATTTAGGCCTGAGAAACGTTCTTTTCTTTCCTAGACATGAAGCAGAATCATTTACTATCTTACTCTTACTTCCTTTCTGACAGGAGTCATTTCAAGTTAGCATTTAAATGGAGTTGTCTGTGTTGGTGTTAACCTCCTCTCTACAATAGCTATGGAAGGGCACGGACTTGTCTAATGCCTGCATACCTGAAATACCTAAAGCACTACTGGAACCACAGTAGAAACTCACTAGGTATTTGTTGAGTTTAGGAACATCACAAATAGATAGCTGGGAGGATAGTACAGCATGCTTCCTCACACTTAAATTCCCACACATTATCAGGTAGGAAACCTCCCAGGCATCAACCTCTCACTGTTTGAGCCAAAACATCACCTCTTTATTTTTGATGGGAGGTGATGTCACTGGGATCATAATCACTACCTTCTGAGCCAAACATCAGGAGGTTAATAGAAGCTGCTGTTGAAGAGAAAAACATCCTGATGTTCTTTGTCTCAAAATTTCTCAGCAGGCATAAAGACCTCCCACGGGCTGAAGAGCTGAAAAGAAGGTCTCCATTTGCAAAATAATTATCTCATAACCATGCTTTTTATTACCCCCAGTAGTTTGATGAAGGAACTAAACGAAGAGAGTACTCTTAAGTACGTTTTCACTTGTTTCTCTAAAAATATGATGTTCCTGTTGATACAAATAACAGGAGAAAATAGTCCCAAACCCTGTGGCCAGTAGATTTTTCACCTTTTATTTCAAATGTTAAATTAACATCCTCCAGATAATGAAGTTTTCTAGATTAGAGGTAAATACCTAGTAAAATGCTTGTTCCATAAAATATTCCATGTGCTAATGGACTTCTTCTATTAAAACAATACCACCAACTTTGCTCATTGTATGATTATATTACACTTCACTGATAGTTTCTCTTGATCTTAGGAAACAAATTCATACAGCTTCAAAGAACTCTGGAATGTCTTGAGGGTGTCCCAATTGAACTTTGCTAGAGAGGGGAGAATGGTGGGTATTATTGGACTGGTTAGTGTCTGTGAGAGGCGCAAAGATGAAAGCGTAGGGCACAGAAGTTTTACAAAGAAGAAAATGTCAAGACTCGTTCTCTACACAACTCTCATGCTGTCTTTCTGTCTTTCCTAATGTTCTTAATCTAGTTACTCAATTTAAATTTTAGACAATATACTCAGTATGCTAAATGTGCACTGAAAGAACAACTCCAGTGGCCTTTTTAATCCAAGGAGCATAAATTATGATAATGGCAGCTGTTCAGTTTGTGTCGAATAAAGTTATCTAGTTTCTTGAAGTTCTAAGACCCTCCATTTAATCTTAAACATCTGTTACAAAAGGACAGTCATCTGCTACATACATCCCACTCAAGCTAATTCAGATTTCCGTCTTTGCTCTTGATGGGAAAGAAGCCTTATTAGAGGGTCTATAGCTGTGCTTTGCTGCCCTCTGCTGGCTTAGTAGGAACTAGCTACTCTTGAAGCAAGCAATTCAGCATTTAGCAGCTGGGTCTTTAATTTCAGTCATCAGAAGAAAAAGTTTACATAGAGTCTGATATTAAAAATAAACATTCCAAACAAAATTCAAGAACAAAGAGAAAACCCAAATTTTACTTTTCCTTTGGTACAAGTGGAATTTTGTAAATTCTACTTAATTAATTTTGCTGAAATATTGCAGAAGTTTGCAATAGTTTGCAACTGAGCCACAGTTCTGCTGCCTTTTGTAGATTGATGAATAGCAAGGTGGCAATGAACATGTTTCTCAAAGATTAGAGAAAATATTTAAAAATTACTGATTGTCCCCTCTTCTTCAATATGTTTACCTTCTATCTCTTCATACTGTTGAACACTAGAAACATGTATTATAAGATGGAGCAAGTACCGCCCACTTCTAACATTTCCAAAATGTACTGATATTCTGCACTTATTTTTAAGCATAATATAGCAGTAAAAATGCTATAAATAAGTTGCTTATTATCCTTGTAAAATCCTATAAGTTTTAGTCACATGATCAACAATATTTTATTTGATATGTGCATTTCACATACATGCAAAGTGGTATTTTTATTGTCTAGAAAATTCTTCTTAAAGTTCAAGAATCACAATTATGAATTATCATTTGGTGAACTTCCTCCTACTCAGTACTGTTGAAGTGATTATGATAAAACATATATTGCAACAATTCATTTTTACATGTACAATACAAACTTCAATAACAGAAATTCCACAATAGTCTCCGAAAGGACTGGTTTTTAGTCACCTTAACATATTAAATTATTTGTTATAAAAATAGGCAAAATCATAAGACTCCTAACAGAGTTATTAAAAGTAGAGACATAGCACAGTGGTTAGGATGGTGGTCACATACACCAAGGCTGGCAGGTTCAAACCCAGCCTGGGCCTGCTAAACAATAATGACAACTACAACCAAAAATTATCTGGGCTTTGTGGGGGGTGCCTATAGTGCTAGCTACTTGGGAGGATGAGGCAAGAGAATCACTTAAGCCCAAGAGTGTGAGGTTGCTGTGAACTGTGACACCACAGCACTCTACCGGGGGTAACATAGTGATACTCTGTCTCAAAAAAAAAAAAAGGAGGGACATTTATTTCTATCATATTCAGCCTACAAAAGCAGTTTCTTCAAGAAGTCGAAGAGGTTGTAACAAAAATAAGTGTACAAAAGCAGCTGTTTGTGTGTTTGGTATGTAACCTCAAAAGGATGATTGTAAGCAGGAATGGCTTTCAACCCTTTCCCTAGGAGAGGCTAACAGAGAAGGAAGACATTATTAATATCACCCCATCAATATAATTATCATTTATTGAGCAGCTCCTGTATATCAAAGAGAGGACTTGATGCTTTATCTTTGTGATTTTGTTGATTCCTCAAGACAGCACAAGAGGTTGTGATTATCATCTCAATTTCACAAATGAGAAATATGTATCTCCAAAAATTTAGGCCCCTTGCCCCAGGATCACCCAGGCCAGTAAGAGCAGAAGAGAGTTTCCAAACCTAAGCTGGCTCTGACATTCATGTTTCTCTAAAGTGGTAAGTTTATATATTTAAAATATTTTATTTTCACCAAGATAAAATTTATAACATTGAAAACAAGTTGAATCATTAAGAGTTAAAAAGATTTTCTATTGTTTATGGTGGGTGTGTCTATCTGTGTGTGTAATTTGTGAAGAGTGGACATATACAAGGTCAAGTTTGCAAATTAATTCTAATAATACCATTTCTGTGTACTTTATCAAATAACTAATAAATATGAAACACCTTCTGTTGTTTTGGGAACAAAAAGCTATCTAAATAACAATCCAGAGCCTTCCTGCAGTGCCAAGTTCTTTTCAAAGTATCTTTGATCCTTAAAGCCCACATTTTGGGGGGTTACTAGTTGTATATAAAAAGAAATTTATCTTGAAGAAACTTCAACACCCTGAAATATGGATCGTTTTGCTAAAAAGAATACTATTTAGATTTGTTTGAAAATATACTCTATTCTGAAAACTCCAAAGCAAACTACACCACATCATATCTGCACATTCACATTAAGTTCTTGTGTTTTTCTTCTGGATGCAGAAGCACCTCAAGTAAAATGATAAGCATCAGCTGGAGCTCAAATCTGTGAAATCCATCTTTCAGAGATTACTTGAAAAAAGGAATATCATTGCTCTTTGATGAAATATGTCAACGAAAACAACCAACTTATAAAGAGTTTACCTAGAGGGACCTGAAATTCTGCTAAGAACTTTTCAGAATGAAAATGTGAATAAAAGCAAAGCAGCTTTCCATTGCAACTTGTCTGGGAAAGCGTCTTCTAAGTGCAGTGATGTGTTCTCTTAGCTCTGGCAAACTATGTGAAGAATTGATCTACATTGTAGCTATCAAGGTGCTTTGCTTCACCTCTTTTTTTCAGCATACAAAAACTTATGTCAGGAGAGCTTCCAGAGGTCATCAATCCTACAGAACAACAACAACAACAACAAAATGGATCCGGAAGAGAATATCATGAATCAATGTTTTATCTGGGCTATTTAAATGTACTGTTTTTTAACACTGTCATATCCACAAAGGTAACATTTCCCCCAATATGCTTTATGGTAATTGATTTTAATTATAAAACAACTATGATTAAATCAATCCATCATCCAAAATTATGTTTTACTATCCGTTTCATCAACGCTTAACATACTTATTACCAGTTTCCCATGGCTTGTAATTAAGCAAAATTTTTCTATGTCCTCATTAACTTCAGCTAATCAAGGTTATTCTCTGCTTATTACTCACTTTTAGGAAGTCATTTCCAAGCCATGAATCATGCCGAAGGAAAAGTGAGCAGTGAAATGCAACTTTGTGAAAAGTACACAGTGATGGCAGAAAGTCTTTCTTAAAATATGGAGTTGTTGCTTCATAAAATATCCGACTTGAATA
The DNA here is from genome assembly GCF_000181295.1 of Otolemur garnettii. Classification (NCBI taxonomy): domain Eukaryota; kingdom Metazoa; phylum Chordata; class Mammalia; order Primates; family Galagidae; genus Otolemur; species Otolemur garnettii. The sequence goes on along the minus strand of NW_003852485.1, from coordinate 5,647,872 downwards.
GAAATAACCTCTACTTACACTAATAATGCAGATTTTTATTTTGTGCTCACTCTACGTGTATCTTTTCAGGCAGGCTCTTTGCTAAGCCCTGTGCATGCACTACCTGTACAATCCTCACAAGATTGCTATAAAACAAGCCAGGCTGTGTAACATAACTGGAGGTGCCAAAAACATGCATGCATTTTAATAGATCCTGTTGGAAGTAAAATCGATTACTCCTAAAAAGAGTAATTACTCCTGAATTGCAGGTGAAATGGATGTGGATAGCATGTTTGGGTACACTTGACCACAAGGGTACCTTCGATTCAATTTCAAAAAGTAATACATAGATAACATTTCTTAAAATGTGCATACATTTTTTTCTCTGTATTTTAAGCCACTGAGCTAATATAGTCCTAGGACTTGCATCTGCTATGGGTGACTCCATTGTCTTGTCATTCTCTTCCTCTCCAGTAGACAATTATTATGAAATTCTCCCTTGTAATTGTGTATTCGCAGTGAATAGAATAATGTTTTGTGTAGAATAGATGATCTGTGGGTGCACACACAGGTATGATTTATATAGTTCATCTTCATTGTACCTAAGACTCCATTTTCTATAAAATCTAATACATTTTTCAAGTTGCAAATTTGGTAACTCACCACTCTGACCTGAGAAGCTGACTACAGTGGTGCATGAGTGATAGGTGCAACTTCATTAGGGAAAGACAATAATTTCCTTTAGTCAGGTGGTAAACAAAGAAACCTAATTCAAACCAAGAAGAAAAGGGAATAGAATGGTTTGCAAAGCCCAACCACAAGAATGACCAAGATAGAACAAAGAAGAACCAAAAATTTAAGAGTTTCCTATCAACATATCTCATTTCTCTCTACTTTTCCTATCTGAGACTACCTGCTCTATAAAGGAAGATTCATTGTCAGAATTTCTGGGCCCAAAAGATTACAAATTTATAACTGGAGAGAAGGAAACTCTTCACCTCAATCTCCAAAAATTCTGTAAGAGAAACCACTCAGTAGTCCAACATGGACCGCTTGCCCACCCATAAGGACAAAGTGCTTTGATCGGTCTGGTTTAGGTCCTTGCTTATTGCTAAGGAGCTGGATCCATTGGCATTAGGTTTTAAAGAATAAATTTGCTCATCTTTTAACTAAAAAAATTCTATGGCCTTAATCAGCCTATCATTTCCACTTTGACTTATCACTTATAACCATCTTTGCATCTCTGTATTACTCTTTGAAAAGTCAGAGTTTCAGATGGGAACATCTCACTGGTGGAAACAAGAATGTGTTCATGCTGGTTTTAAATGGTAGGGAGAAAGAAAAGATTTCCCACTGGAGATTTCACAGTGAGAGATGTAGCATACTGGCCCAATAATTTTTTACATAATGATATATTCCATCCAAATAGAAAAGGGGTTTACATGAAGGGCAAAAAATGAACAAATGCCAAATACTTTGTGATTAAGACTTTCATTAGCCACCAATATTAGTACTTTTTATTTCAATTTATTTATTTTGATATTAAGTTAAACATACATACAACTAATAACCATAATCTATTTAATCCATTCTGATGGTTAGCATAACAAACAATGCTTATTATGTGATCATGGCACAATTAATTCTGCTTGAGTGAATTCCTTTTGTCAAGCAATGACATACTTTGACAACAGAGTAATCTGTAGTCACTACTTTCACAGAGAAGTATTTTCTTATATCTTGCATGAAAAATTACAAAAAAATAATGCACAAGACCAGTGTTGCACTCTGCAAAGAGTTAAGAATATAAGAAAGGTGTCTCTGGGTATAGTAGCATGGTTTTGAAGAGAAGGACATCCTTGCAGTAGGCTGTGCTGTAAGTCTCTCTCTCTCTCTCTCATGCCCAAGGAGGAAGAGTGGAAGTACTAGCTGCCTAGCCATGAGCCTATGGTTGCACCTTCAGTGAGATCATATAGAGACCCCTGGAGTTTCTAGACAAAGAGGACTACATTTTGAAGGAGAGTAATTGCACTGGGTTCAGCTTGCACTCTAGGAATTTTTCAGTCAATGACGCATGATTGTTGCCAATGAAACAGATATAGACAACATAGGAAAGTGACTGTCTAAGAAGACAGACAGGGACTCCAACAAAGAGAGAATCTGTGGAGAGTAGGCAGGTGGGAAACCAGAGACTGAGGGGCTGTGGCCACCAGAGAGAGTTCTCATTCAAGGTATGGGAACTGTGGGTGGGAAGGCCCAACAGGCAATCTCACTGGAAAGCATGAGTGATCTTTAAGATAAAGAATTGGCTCTTACTTTCTGCCAGGCACAGAGAGCCAAAGCTTTTGGAACAGACAGATCTTTGGCTAAAAGTCAATAGTCAACAAGAGAGTTGCTTTCAATTCACCTAAACACAACTTGGTTGGAAGAAAAGTAAACTGCTCAGCAGGCCTGGGGTTAATTACATTGCCTATAAATCATACATTCTTGTGATTTTAGAAGTGAGTCCAGGAATTAGGTTGTGTGGTGCCAATTCTGACTTGTGTTCAAGAAACTTATTTCTGCATACTAGTCAAATTACTAGAGAAGACCCAATAGAACATGATGACCACATTTTCTTAATGTATCTGCATAGACTCCTTAGTTTACATTCCAGATATCTAGGATCTAGAATTTCATTTTCATACATTTGTTTTTTTTTTTTTAACAAACTGAAATATATTTAAAAAACTAAGAAAACTTGAACTCTTGTGCCCATGAATCTCTTCTTTTTGATTCACATGACTTTTTAAAAATTTTCTCTTCATATAAAAAAACAAATCAGGACAGTCAAACCATCTTCTTCAAAAGACCATTGCAAGCATGACCCTTTACTCTGGTTTTGATAGAGTCATATTTGGGCTATTTCACCAAAGTCTCATGAAAGAATTATATTTGAATGTCCTAAGACATCCATTATATGCAATAAATTATTATCCCTCCACTGAATCTAACATGATACAGTCTTTAGGAGGACTATAGTCATTCAAGTATTTTCTGTACTATGTGGTTTAGATGAAGAAGCCCGGTTGAAAACTGCAAACCTCTATCACATGATGAGCATCTCAAACTTTTTCTCCTGAGTAGGGGGATTGTTTGGAGAATCTTATTTCTTTGTATCATGGTCAGGCCCTTCCTAATCCCTCAATGTCCAACATAAGTGCATCACTATTAGGTGAAAATAACAGTTGTCTTCTCATTCCTTCAACTTGTGTTTTGTAATCTCAAAAGGTGGGAGGCAAAATAAAGATGATGCTTACTCATTCTTTGATTTGTAAATCCCATCTGCTTGTACAAACTTAGTCTATCAGCACCACCAGTAGGAAGGGAAATAGTCAAGCTGACAAGAAGATACAACATGAATTCCACAGAAATATTGGGTTTATGTTTGTAGATCTGCTTTTATAAAACATAGGCATTTATAAAATTACCACGATTTTTGGCATCTAAACTTTGGTTAGGTATCTTACCTATGAGGGGAAAGACAGAAACTATATCCAGGCTCAACTGGATATAGTTTTAATGAGGCGGTAGACTGGCCTCATTAAATAAGAGGGCTCAGCAGAGAAACCCTCCAAGGTCCTCAGTTAGGTCCACAAAACATCTAGAACTTTCTATTAGTATAAAATCTAATGACAAACAAGAAAAGGAAAGCTTTCTTGTTAGACTGAATACATTTCCTCTGATAAAACTACACTCTATTGCATCTGTGTTAGTTCCCCTTTATTATTTCTGATTGAGGTTATTAGAGATTTTACTTTTCTGTTTCTAGTTAATCTGGCCAAACATTTGTCAATTTATTCATGTTTTGAGAACCAACTTTTTGTTTCATTAATTTTCTGAATGATTCTTTTGTTTTCAATTTCACTAATCTCTGATTTAATTTTGGTTATTTCTTTTCTTCTGCTGGGTTTTGGATTAGATTGTTCTTCTTTTTCCAATTCCATAAGATAGTATATGAGTTTGTTGATGTACTCTCTGTTTTTTGAATGTAGGAATCTAATGCAATAAATTTCTCCCTTAAGACTGCTTTTGCTATATCCCACAGGTTTTGGTAACTTGTGCCTTCAATGTTGTGATGTTAGAGGAATTTGATGATTTCCTCCTTTATCTCTTCCTGAACAAAATTCTCATTCAGCATAAGGTTGTTTAATTTTCAAGTCTTTGTGTGTAGATGAATGTTTTTGTTGGAGTTCTCTTCTACCTTTATTGCCTTGTGTTCTGAGAAGATGCAAGGTATAATTTATATTCTTTTAATTTTGCTGAGGTTTAACTTGTATCCTAGGATGTGGTCTATTTTGGAGTATGTACAATGGGCTGATGAGAAAAATGCATATTCCTTAGCGTGGGGATGATGTGGTCTGTGTATGTCTATTAATCCCATTTCTTTGTTTAGTTTCTGTTTAGAGGATCTGTCCAGTTCTGTCAGAGGGGTGTTCAAGTCCCGGGCTATTATGCTGTTATGGGATATCATATTGCTCAGACCCATCATGGTCTGTTTCTAAAATCTGGGAACATTTAAGTTGGGTGCATAAATATTTAAACTTGAAATGTCTTTTTGTTGTATTTTTTGACCAGTATACAGAACAATATAAAGTGTCCATCTTTGTCTTTCTTAACTTTAGTTGCTTTAAATCTGCTTGTATCTGAAAATAAGATTACAACCCCTCCTTTCTTCTGATTTCCATTTGCTTTAAATACT
>NW_003852485.1:5640371-5641340 GCF_000181295.1 Otolemur garnettii | reverse complement strand
CAGTCCCAGTCACTTACCTAATTTATTAGATTTCCACTTCTCTAGATCATACACTGTATCCAGCTCACCACTTCCCTATTATACTCCCCAAGCTGTGACTCTGGGTAAGGTCTCTGTGTCAGGGATGGTGGGGTTCTCTCTTTTTCCCCAGTTATTTTAGGAGAGCTCAGCCGAATGATCCTTCTGGTCTATCATCTTTCTCCTCCCCACATCATACATCTTTAATAGAATTATCAGAAAGATTTCAAGAGCTACATCTTTTATAAAGGTGTGAGACTTTAGTTTGAGGAATAAACATGAGAAAGTAATCTCAAAATGGGCACATAAAAAGTCAAATCATAAACTAAAGAAATAAAGTAGCCAGATTTTACATATATATTAGGATTTTGTACACATATGCATTTATATATGAGAAATAGATATATCACATTTTATAGCTTTATATAATTTAAGATATAGTTACACATATGTGACTATGAGTATAAATTGTGTACTATATATACACCTATATAACATATATAGGGGTGTGTGTGTGTATGTATATATATATATATTTCTTTAGCTTTTCACCTTTGCCCTGACAAGTAAACTTTTTTCCCATTTGTCACAAAATTCAATAAACAGGAACATTTGCTAACAGAAGAAATTCCCTATCCTTTTATATACATTGAGCATTGTTAAGTATGCTACAGGATCCTAGAGAAAAGAACTGGTCTCCTAGGAAGAGGGCTAATTTCTAAACAAGTGAATCTCTCCTATAAATAGCACTATTATAGATAAATCTAAGTTTCTTCAAAATTTTAATATAGGTTATTTTATTTTACTCTAGGGATAATTAAAATCTCCTGCTAATAAAAAAATTTCTCAATACATTTGATTTTAAACTTGGATTCATATGAAATACATTTATGCACTGCTTTCAAAATGGAAACATACATGTATAATTAGGATCTACTAATATATAGCCTA
>NW_003852485.1:5635754-5639354 GCF_000181295.1 Otolemur garnettii | reverse complement strand
AATAATTAAGAACTTTAAATCTGTAGTCTAGATTAAAATTCCATAGCTATCAAACATTGCCCTAGACAAATTACTTAACTTTTTGTGCTTCAACATCTTGATTTATATAGTTGTTATAATATTAGCACTTAACCAACAGTGTTTTTGTGATGATTAAAGAATTGATGCATGTAAAAGGAATATAAGTCTAATGTGATATATTCTAATATTAATCTGATTAATATTAATAGTACCTTCCAGATGAAACTTCCTGAAAACCACCCCGTTTCCATATTCATATATCTAAGGGATATGTCACATAGGAAGAGAGAAGGTATCACCATTTTCATACCCTCATGTATTTCACTGTGCCACTCAGTTTATGGTACTTCTGAACCCTTGAATCTTGCATTGTTTTATACGTGGTAATAGTCAGATACGGAGGAAAATATACAATCTCTCACTTTCTCTCTTTTGAACAATTTATCATTTATGAATAATATTGCCTTTATATATAGTTTAGGCAAATCACACACTCTGCTCATTAACAAAACTTTAAAGATTAAAAGATTAAATTAACTTTTGCTTGAACTTCTTTTGTAAGAATTTTAATATTTCCCCAGAGATGTGAAGTTACTGGGATTTATTTACATGAAGACCTCAAAAGCTGGCTTAATGCTTATTCTTGAGGTATTCATGTAATATCATGAAAAGATTAAATAAATACCAGTGATATATTTATAGAACAAATAATACACTGTATTTATTTGATTGGATTATATGTGGTTCCAGTTCCTAGGACATTCCTCTCTGGTTGCTGGATCAGTAAGCCAGTACATAAACTTACTTGAATAATCTGGGAGTTTAAGATTCAAGTGAAACAGCAAGCAGAGGGTGAGGATACACAAAGAGTATCCACATCACATTTGAGTTGATCTTTAATCGCTAAAAATAAGTAACAGAAGAAAAAAATGATGTAAATAAAACAAGGTCACGAATATAACACACAAAAAATTGAAGAACAATTGTTGTGAAAATACTATTAAGGAAAATTTTATTCAGCAGAATCTATACTGTCCTAATTTTTTAAAAAAACATTATTTTTAATTGACAGGTACTAATTGTGGGAGGAACCATGATGGAGGCCTGGGGGCCTACCATTGCCCTGCTTCCCAAGAAAACTGTTCCTCACTAACTACATAACTTTTATGAGGAACCTCCATACTGTTTTCCATAATGGCTATGCTACTTTACATATGCACCAGTGGCATCTAAGAGTTCCCATTAGTGATCCAGAGCAATTTTTCATACCCCCTTTGCCCCTTTCAATGTCTTTTAAGACCTGTTTATTCAGGGCCACTGTTCATTTTTTAATTGTATTTTTTAGTTTTTTGCTGTTGAGTTCCTTGTATATTCTGAATACTAACTTCTTGTCAGATACAGTTTGCAAATACATTTTTTCCTTCTATAGGTTGTCTCTTTATTATGTTACATTGTTTCCTCTGTTATGGAGAAGCTTTTCAGTTGGATGTAATCTAATTTATCTGTTTCTGCTTTTGTTGACTACGTTTTTGAGTTCTTATCTGAAAAATTCCTGTCCAGGGCAATGTTATGAAGCATTTCTACTATGTTTTCTTCTAGTAGTTTTATAGTTTAGGGTTTTACATTTAAATCTTTTGTATATGGTGAGAGAAAGTAGCTTAGTTTTATTGTCCTGAACACGGATATAGTTTTCTCAGCTCTATTTATTAAATAGACTGTCTTTTCCTGAATATTCTTGATATCTTTGCCAAAAATAAGCAGTTAAGTTCACGGTAGAAAATACCTGAAATTATCTGGGAAATAATAGATAAACTGAAAATACAATGTCTTAGAGGCAGTCCCCCTAACAGATACTTAAAATTTTAAAATAAATGTGTCATCACAATATTTAACTAGCACTAATATAAACAGGTAGCTGTACACAGTTAAAAAAAAATAGTGATATGAAGAACCAGTTCCAGTGATTTCTCTCTTGATAGATGACAATAATAAAGAGGGAACAATGACCAGGGTGATGAAGGTGTATACAAAAAAAAAAAGAGAGAGAGAGAGATCCAACATAAAGTTCCCTGGATCCCTTGAAAGAAAATAGTACACAACTTGGCAAAAAAAAAAGTTATATTTGAGGAAAAAAATTCCCAAGCTGAAAATGAATTGAACTTATAGATAAAACAAGTCATTAGATACAAATTAAAAACAATAACAATATTATTTTTTGTTGAATAAAATGCCAAACACAGTAGAACCTCCACTATACTAACCACCTCTTTAATTTAACCTAACTTTTAGATTGGACATGCACATCTTTATGTATCTTCTAAGTGTATTACAAGTATTAACTCATTTAATCTTCACTTTAACCATATGTATAGTCTCAGTTTTACACATGACAAAGCCAAGACATTAGAGAGTTAGGTTAAAGTCACATAGGCAGCACCTGCATAACTCAATTTTGAAATATCGTCTTCTATCTGTAGAGTTCATAATGCTGCAGTAATATAGGAAAACTAGTACATTATTGAGGATGAGGAGAGAATGTAAATAGGCCAACTAATGTGGGGAAGAGTTTGGCAATATCCAGGTAAAAACGTATTTAGGAAGCCAATTATGAAGGAAGAAAAAGACTGAATAAGATGTTTATCATTATGTTAATTACAATGAAAAATATCAATATTAAGGAAACAGGAAGTGAAACAGCTTCATTTAAAATTCAAATAAGTCACCTGGGGAATTTATTACAAATTCAGCTTATCTAGATTTTATTCTTAGATACAGTAGATGCCAAATGGAGCCTAGGCACTTATCTTTAAACAAGCTCCAAATGAATTTGATGCCTGTTTTCAGATCACAGTTTAAGGAACACTGACATCGCAGTTAAGGATGTGCCCTGAGGGTTTTGATTTCCTATCCAAATGTCACTTTGTTACTTATTATCAAATAAAACACATGAAAGTCTCTTGACCTCTCTGTCCTTCAGTTTTCTCCTGTGAAAAGCAGAGAGGATGAAGTACTGTCATGAGAACTAATTAAAATACTTCTTGTTCAATGATAAGCATAGTGCCCAGTACAGAATAAGAATTCCATAAATGTAGGCTACTGTAGTACCATTACTACTCACCACTTAATTTTGTTAGGGAACAAATAAAATAAAGTGGCACACAAACATAATACCATTAAAAGACTGGAAAATATGGAATGTTTATATTTGCATAGAAATATTGCCATGACAAGTCATTAAATTCTAAAAGCAGAATACAGAATAGTATATACAGATTTATGTGATTTGTATAACATATCTGCATGTATTTGCATGTGTGTATGTAATGTGGATACAGATGCTAGAGTGTGAATAATATGCATGTATATGTATGTGTGTATATGTATTTATTTAAAAAACATATGTAGACACAGAAAGACAGAAATCTAGGGAGAGAGATAAAGTGTGGGAGAGACAGATTTTAAAATGATCATCATGGTTCAGCACCTTTGGCTCAACCAGCTAAGGCGCCAGCCACATACACCTGAGCTGGTGGGTTTGAATCCACCCCTGGCCCGCCAAACAACAATGATGGCTGCAAC
>NW_003852485.1:5618521-5634683 GCF_000181295.1 Otolemur garnettii | reverse complement strand
AAAAAAAAAAAAAACCAGAAAATCATGTATCATTTCATAAAAGCCAATAGGAAACAGGTTAAATTAAATAGATATTATTTGTCTTGTAATTAACAAGAGAGAAAATGTGCTTCTAAGCCTTTAATGTGTCTAGAAATTACCTGCAGATTTGGTGAAATGCACATTCTGGTTCAGAAAGCCTGGGGTGGACCCTCAGATTCTTTATTTCTACAGAGTTCCCAGACCACACAGATGCTATTGTTCCTAGGACCCCATTTTTAGTAGGAAGATCTAGAAGATTAGTTCTGTTTTATATTTTATGGTCTAGATTTTATATACAGAGAATGCCAAATAAAAGTATACATGTTTTAACAAAGGGAAAAAAACTGTATTAAAATTGTAATATTCATGTCACATTTGACTTTTGCAATTACAAAAGATTTAAGATATATAAGATAACAAAAGTTATTGGTATATACGGAGTATGACAATTTCAATAGTTTTTTTATTTCTTAGCATGTGTATACATTTTTTGGCACTCTCTGTATATATCTGTAGTTTGTATTGATTAGAGAGTCTTCATTATACAGTTTGCATTGATTGAGAGAAGTGGTGCTTAGATAAAATGAAGGTACAGTAAAGGCATCTAAACTTGTTCATCCAGTCAAAGTCAGAGCAATGGCTGACCCTCCCTTCTGGCTACCTCACCACCATCCCATGCAGGAAAAAGAAAAAATACATGAAAAGGAAATGGTTTAGAAGCATATGCTGTTAATAATTAGATTGATTTCAGTATGCAAATCATTATAACAAGGTTCTTGCTGGATAATTTCAGAAGTAGTAGAGCAAGAATAACTTCTATAAACTTTTAAGGAGACAATCGTATTTCAAAGAGTTACCAAAATCCTTGTTTCAACAGAGATCTCTTGATACAAAAAAACAATAGAAGGAAGGGGAGGGGAGGTGGGAAGAAGTGGGGGCAGGTGAGGTGAGGAGCGGTAATCTAGTAGAGGTAATCTATCATGTCCCAGTAAGTATCCAATTTACTTCAAACTCCATTGAGCTATAAGCACAGCAAACTCTATTGAGCTATAAGCACAGTAAAAATTTGCGAAGTGTACCTTGAATTTATTTTGTTATACTTGTTGAATCAATAACAAGTCAATATTCCTAATACAAACTAATCTGAAGGAAAAAAGCAAATATTAGATAATAATAAAAATAGCTAATATTTACTGAGCCTAACACAAGTCTAAGCCTTTTTATTATTGGCTCATTTAACTTTCACAGCAATGCTCTCCATGTGTACTGCTTTGTGCTATGAATATTCTTATCTTACAGACGAGAAAGCTGAGGGGCAAATCACTTAAGTAACCCGACCAAAGTCATATTGCTGGTAAGACGCAGAGTCAAAATCTGAACCAAAATAATCTGATCCTGAGAAGATAGCCACTAACCAATGAGATATAAATTTGGGTTTTCCAAGCGCTGGCCACACTGAGTAAATTTAATTCCCTGTTATCCTTTCTCCCCCCACATCATAACCCAATAATATAAATCCATACATACTGTTAAATTTGTATAGACCTTTATGTTATGCCTATGTGCCACAAACACATTTTTGACTCATTATATTGAAAGAATAAATTCTAAATCCTCTGTTTGTATTGAAAGAAAAGTGTTTCAACCAGAGTAGGTTTGCCAAATCAATGAGCAACAATTTAAAAAGCACAACCTAAATGGCAGCCCAACTTTCAAAATGTCAATAGACCCACCTCCCACTGAGCTATTTAATGTTAATTTTCAAACAACGTGGAACACATAAAAGACATATTGATAATTTAGTACTTTTTAAATGACAGGATGTATTTTTTATTTCTTAGGAAACCATTGTTAGACAGTTCAGTGTTCACAGTCTTTAAAAGTGAAGTGGATTGAACACTTGTATAGTAGAACCTCTGTAAGTTGTCGATCCACGGGACTGTAAGGAACTGGCCAATGTATGGCGGTGGTTAACGTAAGGAACCAGGCCTAGGGTACTGACAGCACCTGTGGTCATCTCTACAGTCTATGGGAATGAGGTCAACTTAACGAGGTGGTCAATGTAAGGAAGTGGTCGACTATGGAGGTTCTCCTGTACACATATTCTAAATAGAACTTCACCACATATAGATAGAAGAAATAGGTGAGAAAAAGAAGGTAAACATATATCCATAACTTAGCAAACCTGGTAGAAGTAATCTACCAATAAATACTGGCAAAGAGGCCGGGAGCAGGGCCACAGACAGAGGTGAGGGCCCCTGCGCTGTGTGGGAAAGCGCGTCACGCCAGCTCTGCGGGGTCCTCAACCGGGGAGGGCTGCAAAGGCTTCTTCACATGCACAATGCAGAAAAACAAGTCCCTCTTCCTGCCTGACAAGGACTGCACTGCTCCCAGAAGTGCCTTTCTGTGCGTGTGGCCAAGGAAGTTGTCAGCACAAACACCCTGAAGGGTGGCAGGTGATTACCGTCAAAGCCCAGGGGCCCAGGATGCTTCCTCTGCCAGGCTCCTTGCCTCCCTGGTCAGGGCGCACCTGGACTACTCCCAGTGCCAGGAGCTGGTCCTGCCCGGTTTGGGGAAGGAAGATACTGGGTAGCAACGGTTCTATGACTTCTCCCAGGTTCCCCAGAGATTATCTTGCAGAGCTGCCACTGGGTGACCAGGTCCTGCTATTGGAGTCAGCCCTCGTGGAGCTCTTCATCTTCTGCCTGGTCTACTGGTACAGGCCAGGAGACAGGAAGCTTATCAGCTCAGGCCTGGTGCTGCGCTGGACGAGGCATGCCCATGACCACCGAGACCACCCTGTCCTTCTCTAGGTCCCTGCACAGCTTAGCTGCAGATATCCTGCCTTCTCCTGGCTCTCTGCTCTCCTCCTCCCCACTGACCTGCAGTGGCTGCAGGAGCCTAGGCGGTTGGAGGAGCTGGAGATATGTATGGCCAACTGCCTGAAAGAGCACTGTCCAGCCCCGCCAGCCCGCTTCCTGTCCTCCTGGGCACACTGCCGGGACCCTGTTCAGCCAGGGACCGCAAGCCGGAGGACCTGGCTTCCCTAAGGTGACCAGAAGTTCCGCTTTTGGTGGGACAGTCCTGATTTTTAACAATTTGTCCTGCGTCCTGCAGTGTTTTTAAAAAGTCCTGATTTTTGGAAAGAATGCACAACAAGCTAGGGAACGGCAGGAGAACGGGAAGGGAAGGGAATATACAGTTTTCGGCTGCCATGAGCTATTTCACCAGGATATGAGTTTTATATTATTTTTGTTAATTTTATAATGTTATGACAGGACAAAAGTGACTCCATTTTGTAAAAAACCTGCCACTGAGTAGCCTGTAGAAAGTCTCTGCCTACAGAAAGCCCCTGTCCCAGGAAATTCCACAAATTCCATGAAACCCTTATATCACCCTTCCTGGAATGCAGCCAATCAGACCAACCCCTGCAACCTCTGGTAGCAATGTTCAACTGCATTTTATTCTATCCCATAATATGCAACCCTTATAAAGAAAACAGATAATAGAGAGGCGGGGCTCTCAGCCAAGACCTGTGTGCTGTGTCAGTCCCTGAGAGCCCAAGCTCAGCTTGAATAAAGACTCTTTGTTTTTGCATAGGACTCAGCTCCCTGGTGGTTTTTAGGGGGACTTGGCCATCTGGGCATAACAGTTAAACTTTAATAACAAATAATTGTTGAGAACTGATTATCGAGAACTGCTTATCAAAGTTCGCATTCTTGATCAGTTGTTAGAATTCGACCACCATTGTTTGGACTTAATGAACAAGGGCATTTTTTGGCATTGGCAACTATGTGTTTGGACTTAATGAACAATGGCATTTTTTGGCATTGGCAACTATGAAAATATTTTGTAATTGTCTCTCAGACAATACCATCATACTGCATGCTAAACAAGTGATGTCAACAAATCAGCTATTCAGATGATTTAGGTAAGTTATTTATTTATTTCATGAATTTAGCAGACAGTACTCGTATTATTTATATTTTATAGTGGTGGCAAAAATTCTAGCGCCAGCCTTGAAAGTGACACTTACGACTTGTGAGGTATCATTATTAAAAATATATATTGATAAGGAAAAGATTAAATCTTGGGCATCAGCAAAAATCACAATAGAGAACAAATGGTTAGAAATATTTCCTCATTTTGAAACAAACCATGTTCCATACAATAATGCACTAAAAATTGTGGGATATGCGCTGTCCTTACCAGGAACTAATGCCGCAACCGAACGCATTTTTTTTTCTACAGTAAATAAAGTATGGACATCAGAAAAATCACAATTAAGTGTTGAGACTTTGAAAGCCATTTTATGTGTGAAATATAATTTAACAAATTCTTGTGAAAAATTTCATGACCTTTTAAACAATGATGGCAATCTACTAAAAAAATTCACTCAAATGAGAAATATGCCAAAGAATAATACTATACATCATTTTTAATGTATTATATTTGTAAATTGTACTTATGTTGAAATTAAAAAATATATATTACAATGCTATTTTTGCTTCTATGAAAATTTTTGTTGCTCCATACAGACCAAATTTTTAATTAAGAAACCCCCCCCAATGGTGTCCCGCTTTACCAATGTTAAAATCTGGTCACCTTACCTTCCATTCGTCATCAACAAGATCTTTATGGACATGCCGCCCTTCTGACCTCAGGCTGGGAACATGCAGGAACATGCGTGTGCACTCTTATTCACCAGCCTGCATGCCATTAGCCCAGGAGTCTCCCAGAGCACTGCCAAGTCCAGGCCTGAAGACTCAGACTGGCCCACCTTCTCACCTGCTCCAGGGGATTGGCAGGGAGCTCAAACTCTGGGGAAGGGCCTGCATTCTTGGGGGTGACTCCACTATTTGTCTTATCCCCCAGCCCATCCCTGACCTTCATGTTTTTTGCAAGTAAATTGTTTTTAACACACACTACTGTGCTGCAAATAAACTGGACGCTGCTATAAATAAAAGAAGAAAGAGGTTTAGAGAGAGGGTTGAAGGAAGGGATAAGCCCCCACCATCCTGGCCAGCCTTTCCAGCCTCCTCCTCCTGGTGCTCTCTTCCTGCCCTCCTTCCAGAGTACATAAACTATCACTCTGGGAAGAAGACAAATGACAGTTTGTGACATTTACGTTTGTGCATTTTCCTGGATTTATAGTTTGTAACTTTTCTGATTAATACATTTAATACATTGAATAAAAAATAGATGTGTAGATAAAAAATAAATACTGACAAATATATAAGTAAAGCTGACAATGGATTTTGACTTTTTCATAGTACTGTGTTTCCCTGAAAATAAGACACTGTTATATTTATTTTTTCTCAAGACACACTAGGGCTTATTTTCAGGGGATGTCCTCTTCTCTGGGCCGAAATGCATGGACCAAATGCATGCAGATGCACTGCAGAGCCACTAGCAGCACTAGGTCTTATTATCGGGGTAGGGCTTATATTTAATAAATGCATAGAAATCCTGCTAGGGCTTATTTTGGGGGTAGGTCTTATTTTCGGGGAAACACGGAACTCTAAATATTTTTCAGAAATAACAGTGGAACCTCTACAGTTGACCACCTCCCTGGACTGATCACCTCATGTTGCCCTAACTTTCACAGAACAGGACATGCACCACACATCTCTATTAGTCCAGCAAGCCTAGTTCCTTATGTTAACCACTACCATGTGTTGACCAGTTAGCCTATACAGTAACCTATACAGCCCCATGGGTGGTCAACTTACAGAGGTTTTACTGTATATTAAAATTGCATCAGTCAGAAAATATCAAATCATGACTGCCTTCTTTACATTTGAGAATAACTTTTTTCCTATTTAAAACAAAAATTAACCAGAAGAGTGGTAAAAATAATTTTTAAGAATCACAGTAGCACAAAGGTTAATATGGAAAAAAAAAAAAAACACTATAGTACTTCTTTTCTAGAATGACTTTGCCATCTCAGTATTTTGTCAAGTAAAAAACTAAGAAGATGATATGTATTTAGTGCAGCAAGAACTACACCAGGGCATGGAAATCATGACAGCAGAGATATTGAGGCAATTTAGTCAAGAGTTTGAGAAAGCAATAGACTTAATGTTTGAATCTATAGAAAAGTGAATCACGGAGAACATGCCCTCACTCTGTGCAGCCACCATGCTCCCATTTCTATTTCTTAATGGAAATTTCAGACAATTGGATCAGTTAGACTAGATGAAAATAGAAGGAATACACACAGAGAGACACACACACAGACGCACACAGAGCAACTGGAAACAATGAGACCATACTCCTAACAATCAGAGTACACCAAGAAAGGTAAAGGAAAAGCCAGATTCTTAGTGTTTAAGAGGACATAGGGTCGTATTGCTCAAACCTTGCATTTATAGACGATTAGATTAGGTTCAGGGTTTACATGAGTAAATCTTTATGTAGTAATTTGATAGAGAAAGATAAAATAAACACAGTTTTTAACTACTAGCCTTATATTAGTATTTTTAAAATCAATCATGGATTTACTACAAAATCTCCTTTATATTTACAATATGAAAATAACCATTCCATGCCACTGTTCTGGAACTTTCCCTTCATTAAGGTAACCAAATCAAAATATGAACTATGTAAATATTTCAGAAACCATAAATAAAACAAAATAAACTGAGCTATTCGAAATAGCTTAGAATGTAGTTTTCCGTATTCCTTCCTTCCAAAATAAGACAAATTCATATGTTATAAATATAAAATTTTGGGGGGGGTATTAATAGATGTATAGCATCATCTAGATGATATTAATAGATGTATAGCATTCTTTCATTTTATAGAAAAGCAACCATGGCATAAAATAACTCAGTCCAAACTGGTTTATAAGAATCATGGACAATACAGAAAAAAGGGGTACTTAAAAATAGGAAGTCACAAAAAATTCAGGAGAGGTTTTCTGGAGAAGAATCTTGAAATATATATATATATTTCTTGAGACATACGTAAGAGAACCAGGTTTTCTGGAGAAGAATCTTGAAGTATATATATACATATTTCTTGAGATGTACCCATATTTCTTGAGACTTCAGAGTGAAGAAGAAAGAAAGGATGGCTGGTTTGGTTTGAACAACTTTCTAGATGAATCTGATATGATGAAACTGGATAGCAGCCACACTTGGGGTACAGGACTATTTCCTTCATTCTTACAAATATCCAGACCCCTCTTTCCCCCTTTTCACTGAACTGCATAGAGGGATATAGAAGTGACCTAAAGAGTAAGATACTACATTAGACCTTGTACATTGTTCACTCATTTAACCTCCTTTTAATTAATTCTTACGAAAACCTTGGGAATGTTAGGCAAGTCTCACTTAGGAAGTCATTCATTTGTTCTACCTTTATTTTTCCTACAGAAGCTTAAGAATATCTCCTTTCGATGGTGCCTGTGGCTCAAGGAGTAGGGCGCTGGCCCCATATACCAAAGGTGGTGGGTTCAAACCTGGCCCCAGATGAAAAAAAAAAAAAAAAGAATATCTCCTTTTATTTTTGGTTCAATATGAGAATGCAATCTTCCTCCAAATATATTTATTTTTGGTTCAATATGAGAATGCAATACTTCCTCCAAAAGTTCCAGTACTCACACCCATAACTAGTGAAATACATATCTATATTCTCTAGTATCACATCAGAGACATTGAAACCATATGCAATTTCTTAACTGGGTCACCCTAGCCCCCAACTGTACTGATAGCTAGAATTCAAGAAAATATCAATAACACAGATTGCATGAAGCCAGTAAGGTACAGAAACACCCTTTGTGGTACTGCTGGCAGAGCTTTCACACAGAGAGACCCTGTCTGTGCTTTTAAAGTCCTAGTTATGTGCTTTTTATTACAGTTACTAAAAAAAAAAACAGAGCCCAGAAGAGTTGGGCATACTGCAACCCACCCAGGGTTGATTAGAATGCCCTCCCTTGGTCCTCTGAGGCATCAGTTTGTGACAAATGAAATGCACAGCAAGCAGCAAATAGCAACTATTAAACGTCCTCTGTGAAGGGCTTAGTTTTAAATGAAGTCAACCATAATCTAGTGTTTTTTGCAAATCATGTATCTGTAAATCTTATTAACATTACAACCTGCTTGGCCTATTTAGTCATTGTAGTTCTTAGTCATTAATTTTATTCTTTGCCATCCTGTTTTTTTGTTTTATTTTGTTAGGTAATTTTCCATAGGAGATTGCTGGTAGATGACTCTGCTTGTTTTATTGATAAGTAGAGAACAAGAGAATTTTAAACTGAAGAGTAATTTTAATGAAAACAAATGATTAAAAAGTCACAGTAAAGATGTGTTGGTATTATTGGTTTCAAAATGCTCAATAGAATAAACAACAGTAAATAAAATCCCTAGTGGCATGAAGTTTATAATGAAAACTCCTCATTCTTTTAGAAAATTCATCTGAGTCAGTGTTTCTGAAAGTGAACAAATAGTTCTACAAGTGTTTCTAAGAGACAGTTATAGGGAAAGTCAGATCAAATAATTTTAAAATACAAAATGAAGCTATGTAAATTCTGGGATCAAGGACAATCTTAAACATTTATAAGAACATCTTGTATCATTAATAATTCAATGCATAAATGTGTGTCAAATCTCATCTTTAATTTCTTTTAAATGTTAAAAATAGAATTACTCTATCAAGACAAAATCTTGCCTGAATAATAAACTATTGAACTGTACAGGCAATTCTTCATCATTACCTTAAATATTTTCCTGCTAGTGGTGGGCAGTCACAGAATATGAAAGAAAATCCCTGCAGTGAAGTAAAGAAGTAGAGAGGAGGACTGCAGATCTTAGAAGTTAAGCAGCAGTATGCCACGGGGAAGTAAAATCCAGTCAAGAGGATACGAGGCCCAAGATCTCAGCAGAGATTCAGGCAGCCCAGTGGTGACCAGCAGGGGAGCACAGAGCAGAGCAGGCATTCTTCATGGGCTTTCTTACTGTTCCTCTGTGGTTGGGGACACTGTGTGAACACAAACACACATTTTGTTTTCTTTTTTGTCATAGTGAACAAGTCAAAAAATTACCTTGTAATCACTGAAAAACCACCCCTGAAAGCATTTGTGTGGATCTCCGGAAACGGCAGTCACAGAAGCTTCCCAGGAGGCTGGCACAGAGTACGGCAGAGTCATCTCCGTGTCTAAGACCTAGCAATCCTAAGCAGGAAGGAGGACCACCATTCTAGGGGTATGAAATGACCTTTTCGAGAACTACTTCTTATCCATTGTTTCTGGTCCAGCTTCGTCCTCAGGAAGCTTGCTGTGGGAACTGATGCCAAGACCTGAGTTCAGGCTCGGGGAACACCTTTTCCCATTGAATACTGAGGATCTTCCCACTGCAGGAACAGCCGAGTCTGTGCAGTCCTGGACCTGGGTGAGGGAGGTTGTGACGACAGCAGCATGTGTGACCCCAGCGTCTTCGCACAGGCTCAATCTTCTGTTCAGATTAGTTTTCAGGAGGAATACTGTGTATCAGGGCAGGAAAAGACAAAACGGCAACAGGAGATTCAAACTAGTTACTTCATCTGTGTGTCTTGACAGTCGGGAGACGGAATCTTTAAGGAAAAAGTCCTGTTAACAAATCAGGTGACACCTATTTGAGAAGTAATTGTGTGTGAAGTAACTTGGTATCCTGAGTTTTAAAAACAGTTCCTGCTAATCATACTGCCCCATCTTTGGCCATCTGGAGGGAGAAAGAGAGCTCCTAGCATCCTGCTGCAGAAACTGTCCTTAACTTGACATAAAAGGTGGCGAATTTAAGTTGGAATAGGATAAATAGTTCTATGCTATTCTGTTTAAGGAGGTTATATTGGAAGGAGCGTTGAATTCTGTCTTTAGTCTCCGTTGTCTAATATGAGGCATTTAAGAACCACCATTAAGCGATGTGATTACAGCCCTGGGGTCCAGCCTATGTTAGTAAGAATCAGAGATGCTGATAAACCCAAGGGTTCTTTGCACTTACGTCATAAAAGATTAAGTCCTTGCCAGGATACAATTATTTGTCATTATAATAATGAGAAAATGACTCGGGTTTTCAAACAGAACAGTCACAGAGAATATAACATTAAGTATGGTAGCATTCTGCCACCTATTCTTTCATTAATATTTACAATGCATTAAATAATAAAGCATAACAGAATCTATGTGCATTCGATCACTTCCAAGAAATAGTTGACAGAGTCTTTTCTGATTCACCCATGAAAGTTTCAACAGGCCTTCAGCTTGTTGGTGTTGCTGGAAGAGCTTACGTTTCTTGATTTCTGTGTATCTCAAAACTTTTATAATGACTCAATTTTACTAAGAAGTGAAATTGCTGGGGAGTATTTGTATATTTAGTTCTAATCCATAACATTACATTGTTCTCAAAAGCTGTCATATCAGCTCATGCCATCCTTCCCCCATCTGCACACCACAGAAGACTTCCCTGCTTACTCTTGGAGTTATCAGACTTTTTTAGATATGCCAACTTGAATGAGATTAGTATCTAATTGTTTTGTGTTCCTATAGTTTCTGAGGTTTAATATTTTTTCCCTGTATATTAGTAATATGTGACTTACTTACTTACTTTGTGAATTACTTCTTAAATTCTTTTCCCATTTTTATATCAAATTATTTTTTCTAAATGGCATACAAAAGGGATTTTAATATAGTCCATGATAATATACATTATTATTGGCCAATAATAACCATGTTAATAATGTTAGTTAACGTCATTCAGTGTAAATACATGTAAGCATTTCACTGATTCTGCTAAATGTTGGTTTTTAATGTACAGGCTGTGCCCTGTCTTCTGTGTGTATAAGCAGAAAATAACGAACACATGTGAAACACAGGGTTGGCAAAAATAGGACCACTTGTCATCACCACTGATTTCTCATAGCAAGGTAGAAAAAGGGCTCAGTACTGTATTTTAAAATGATGAATTAGTCAAAAGTTGTAAAGAGATGGGTTAACTTCTCAGAATCATATCCACATCTTACAAAGTAACAATTTCGTGGATGACCACCAATGTGTACCAAGACACTAAGAATACATGTCTAATATTTTAATAATCAATATTGGTCTGCTAAGAGTATAGCCCAATATTGTACAATAACAATTTAGTAGGAGATACAATGCTGGACAAATTGTACACACACAACATTCATTAAAGGAAGATGCCAAGTTACAAAACATGTGCAATAATTCTCAACTAAAAAGAAGGAAGCCTTACTAATACAACTGCAAACAAGAAAGGAAAATCCAAGAAGTGAGGATTTGATTCACTCTCAAAGAAGCAACTCCGTCTGCTGAGTCAACACAGTATCTATTGATAATCCAGAGTCTGTCATTTGGATGCTCCTGAGACAGTATTTATTTCCCTTTTTAACCTAAAAAGATTACTGGAATAAACTGGATGCAATGGCTTATGGCTGCAATCCTAGCACTCGGGGAGGCCAAGGAGGGAGTCTCACTTGAGCTCAGGAGGGCTCCAGATCTGAGCAAGAGCAAGAAAAATTACCTAGGCATTGGGGAGATTCCCGTAGTCCCAGCTACTTGAGAAGCTGAGATAGGAGGGTCCCATGAACTCAAGAGTTTGAGGTTGCTGTGAGCACATAAGCCTGTAGCACCAGAGCAAAACTCTGTCTCAAAAGTAAAGTGATTACTGAAATGCATAAAAGGTATTACCATTTATGCCCCGAAATTAAAAAGAAAATCAAAGTATTGCCAAGAAAAATGTAAGATCAAGTACAGACATAATGATTATAAATATTTTGAAATGGTGTCAAGGATTTTAAATAGATTAGGACTACATTAATGTTTGGTAATCATTATATTTGTTTTCCTGCTGGTCAAAATGTTTTAAGTATTTGATGAGCTCTGTAACAAACAAGTAATAATTGAATTTTTAGTAGTTTAATACATTTTGTTAATTATACTTTAAAGTACTTCAGAAAATTATTTTCACATTTTTTCAAAATAAAGATAAGTTTTATAAATTGAGTATTATATACACACAAATACAGTAGCGAGGACTCATTAAGGTATAATCTCTCCTAGATTAAAGAAGAAATTAACAAATCCTACCAGTTTACGTTTTACATATAATTTGATGTTTTTCAATAATACATCAGTAGCATTTTCCAGTAATATGGAGTGATGCATATCAGCAGCCTGGTACATCTACTTTCACAACTTTTTCCTTATTTACCCAAATGTACACCCCAAAATATATAGCTACATAAGTGATTATTTGTTATCAGATTGACTCACACCATATACATTGATCAGTAGTTTACCTTTTCATGTTCTATTTTAGGTAACTATTTCCATGAATGGTATCAAACTCGTTTATTTAAAAAAGCAATTTTTCTAACTATGCATATATGCGTGTGCATACAAACAGACACAAATTTTTATATAAATGGAAGTATATTATCATGGCCTTTCTTCTTTAGCTTGGAGTTATTTGTTCCCATTCTTTTTTTTTTTCTTCCACTCCACTCTCCCTTAGTCCCCAATTATTCTCCTACATTTTATCAACCTAACATGATGCTTTGAAAATTCTAGGGGAGTGGTGGAATTATAACAAAGTACACAGTATTACAAAAGTATATTACATTTAGTAGTAGAGATTTTAAGGATAAAAAATTTATAAACTAGTCAATTTTTATAAATATAGCTATGGAATTTGTTAAAATAATCCAAGATATAAAATAAGAGTATGTTAATTAAAAATATATTCCAAGATGATGAAAGACCGAAGAAGCAAGCATGTAAAAATCATATGAGTAAATATGGTTTTTTAAAACTGGTTTGAGGTGCTAAAACCGAAGCTTGTTGGAGAAAAATGCTGAACTGCACCCGTTCCTAGAGGGAGAGAAACTGTCTACTTTCAATCCTCAGCTCAGCAGGTACAGACAGAACAGCCGGGTTGTGCCTCTGGCTGCTCAAGTTTGCAAATCTGAGTTGAGTTTGGAAGCTAAGTTTCCAAAACTACTTATGCATCGCCACATTTAAAGCTACTTGGGGCCTGAGGGATAATCTAGCTTCCCTGCTTTTTTCAAATAGGGAAATTAAGCTGCAACAGAATAAAAACAGTTTGCCTAAGGTTGCACGGCTAATTTAAAGCAAATTTGGGACTCAAATTAAGGTCTGTACTTT
The DNA here is from genome assembly GCF_000181295.1 of Otolemur garnettii. Taxonomy (NCBI): domain Eukaryota; kingdom Metazoa; phylum Chordata; class Mammalia; order Primates; family Galagidae; genus Otolemur; species Otolemur garnettii. Next base: position 5,621,500 of record NW_003852485.1, on the reverse strand, counting down.
TAGCCAAGAGTTTTTTGTTTGTTTTCTGTATATTCTATTCTCTTCGTGATACTTAGTTAATACTTCAGCAACAATGAAGAATATTTAAGAGTTGTATACAATTCAGTAATCCCTCTGGAATGAAGGATTCCTTTGGGCCTGAGATCAATTATGAAAGGATCCTTTGGAGATGGCGTGAGTGCCTGTTAGCTCCTCGGTTGTAAGGTGATAGCTGTTGGGTCAGCTCTTGGCGATCCAGATTCCAGAAGGGAATTTCCAGTGAGGTATGAGTCAATTGCAGCTCCCAATCCTACATCCCATCATTTGTGAAAGTCTGTAAAAGTCACTACATTAAAGTATTTTAACCTCAGAAAGTTTATCACACTCTCTTGAGTTTCTGCAGTCAACATATGGTGAGTAAGCATGCAGTGGGCACACAGAAACCCACACTTGTAAAAACACATGATACACACACAAAAACAATGCCAACATTTGTATTCACAATGTTCTTTTTTTATACTTCAGTCTTCTGTAGAACAATCTATACCAAAAAGGGTAGCATGATATTTTCCTTATTTGGAAAAACAGGTGTAAGAGTTTTAACCAACGGTACATTTAGGAAGAGCTTTCCTCATTTGAAGCCACCCTCACTTCTGGAAGCCACTGCCAACTTGAGGGTTCCTAAAACCATTCTCAGGTTCTATAATTTGTGAGAAGGACTCACAGAACTCACTGAAAACTATCATACTCAGGTTTTATTACAGTGAAAGGTTATAGATTAAAATCAGCAAAGGCAAGAAGCGAGTTGGCCAGAGTCCAGGCAGGTGCCAAATACAGCGATGCTTCCCCTCTCTCCTCACGGACTCATAAAAAACTTGTTGCTTTCTCAGCATCAACGTGTGACAATACAGGCATCATTTTTCCCAACAGGGATACTTGCCCAAGCCTCTGAGTTTAAAATGTTTATCCTGGCTCCTCAGTAGTTGCGATTAATTAATCATTTGCCCACGTGGCTGGTTTCAGTCTCCTTTCCCTCTGGAGGTCAGCTGATACCAGGTGACCTAACATTCCCTCCCTAAATCACACTGCTTGTCTGTCTTGTGCAGCTAGCATCTACCTTCAGGCTACCTGGTGAACCACGGCTCCAAGGCAAAGTAAGATAATCCTACCAGATATGACATTCCCAGGATTTAGAGATTACCGCCTGAAAGGCAAAAGATAGAACTCTCTTTTGGCAAAGTTAATTTCTTTATTGCATAGAAGAATGTCCCAAAGGAAAAGCTGATTTCAGAACCCTCAATTTCTTGTCTCTTCATGTGATTAAGGGCTAAAATCTTCATAGGGAAAATTAATCAGTGAAAAAATTTTTCCTTATTTCTTCAAAGAAGAAAAAACTTTTATTTTGAGGTGCTATAGTAAGTACAATTGGGCAATTTAATTCCCATTATCCACTATAGATGTCAAAGGTAGAATATTACCTGACAAGAAAGCTGAGGAGCTGCTACGTAAAGAAGCAAAACAAAAAGTTCTAACTGAAAACAACAGTTTTATAATTTTATTTATAACAGTAGCTTTTGCCCTGAAAATAAGTATAAGTGGAAAATGTCTGTATCCTGGGTTGTAAGGAAGTTAACAAGAAACATGCAGTAACTAAAAAACCTTTTTCTTCCTAGTAGTCAAAATTGCTCATAGTGATCTTTAGACAAAGGCGACAATAGTACTTAGTTCAAAGTCATAAATGTAAATTTTTCTCTATTTTCCATTTCAAATAGTAGTATAAATTAGAACTAGAAGTACATTTTTTAAAATGTATCACAATTTTCTTATTTCCTTTGTTTCACAGATGGGGATACGTAAAGGAAAAAAATTAGATGTTTTTCTCTTTTGTTGTTTATAGCTTTGAGAATTTTGCAATAACCTAGATCTATTGAATTTGTGATCTCCCTATATATATGAGGCAGCAAAAACAAAATGTAACACCAAAATAGAAAATAGAAGTTCTTATGAAAAACATTGTAATGGTTTCTCTAATATATTTCTTAAATGATTATTATATTGTCCTCCAGGGTGATTTGAAGAAGTTGTTCAGAATATGTCCTCTAGATGTATTCATAAAGCTATAAGAAAGATACCAAAGTTATATGCTGCTCAGCCCAACAGTATGACATTTTAATTAAAAGTATACTTTCAGGATTTGAAGAAAAATATGTAATGTCGTGGCACACTTAACAGAGGCTAGCTACCCACATTATATGACAGATCCAACACATAGCCACAGAAAAAGGTTTTCTTACTACCTGTGTATTAGGGTTGATCTGATTCAGAAGAAAGAAGATTCCCAAATTGAGAAAGAGGCATAAATGATTTTTAATTGAATTTTGAATGCTAATACTGTCTTATTCATGTTAAATGATTAAAATATCAGGAAATGTTTGCTTTAAAATAAATCTTTTGACTCTGGCTCTTTCTTAGGACTAATAGGCAAAAACTGCAAAGCATAGTTTTATTTTGTTTTTCCACCAGAAACTTCATTTGCTGAAGGGTGCAGGAAAAAGGGGAAAGAGAGGGGGGAAAAGTGCCTTTATCGGTTGAGAATGGCACTTGTCTATGTCTTAGAAATGGCCAAACCTGTTTTTCAGAAAGTAGACTGCTGTCTGAAACTAGATTTTCATACTTGTCTACCACAGGACTACCTGTTTCTTATTTCTCATTTTTGACCCAACTGACCTTTTTACTCTGAAATATCCAACTCTCTTGCTTAATCACACGTAGCAAAGAAGTGACCGTATAATTATTGTTTATAAGACGCAAACTTTAAGTCCCCGTAGTAAGAATTATTTCCTGTTGCATATTTATCCATTCCTTCAGAGGCAGGCAGGATCACTTAGCAGATACAGCATAGGATTCAGATTCAAACCCGGGTCCAGTACTTGCTGTTTCAATCTTGAAAAGTAATGTAAACTCTCAGAAACTGCATTTTCTCTTCTCTTTTTTTTTTTT
>NW_003852485.1:5602291-5617901 GCF_000181295.1 Otolemur garnettii | reverse complement strand
TTGAGCCCTCATACTTCATCTTACTCCTCCACAAATGTCCCTTGGGAGTTAGTCCTGGATATAAGGGACTAAGTGAAGATCATTGATTGGTAGGATAGAGGCAACTTGGAATGTAAGAGAGCCCAGCTAGGTAGGAATCTTTGAGACTCCCACCTGGGAGTTCCTTTGAGGAGAAGGTAAGACATGGTTACTGCTTGGGGCTCATGAAACCATGTTGACTCCTTCCCTGGAACCAAAACACGCTTCCTACAGAAGCAGCAGACTTCTGTAGGACCCTCCATAAGTCCTGTTCCACCTGCTGTCCCAGAGTCTCAGCTCCCACTCTCCATCCCTCACTCACTTTTATCACCAAAGATACTATATATAGTTCTCTTAGTTAATTTATAGATTTTTTGAAAATAGGATACTCAGAAGTTAAGCATATTCCAACACAAAAGTCAGCCTGTGTCAGAAACTGCCTTTGAGCCACTATTCCTCTCTGTCCACCCCCTGCATCAAGACTTTCCTTCACCTGTGCTCATAGCTTATTCACCTGACCAACTTCAGTTTAACTTTACTTTCTGCACATCAATAACCACAGGCAGTTTTTATTAATCTTCAGGTTTGCCTTTGATTTCAAAATAATTACAGCTACGAGGCAAAGAATATGAGGAACTTAAAATTCAAATTTATTCCTTCATTTATTATTTTTTTCCATTCTACTTGGAGTAAGGTGAATAAAATAATAAGCAAAATGTATCAAATAAAAATATTTTATTAGTTGCATTATTTTCCATTTAAAATTACATTCATGCCATAATTAAATTACAATTAAAGCTATAGAAGAAGAATTATATACTCATTTTATGTTAAAAACCAAAGAGGACAGATTTTTTCATTATAAAATGCTGTATTTGACAATGCTTTTAAAAATGAAATCAGCTGCCTTTGAATTTTTATGAACCTAATTATATGAATATCTGTAATCAAAATAAATAGAAAGTAGTTTTAAGAATCCTCATAAAATAGTGTTTAATAGTAAGCACTAAAATTTACATTAGATAAATGAAAGGCATAGAGAGGATTTATAGATTAAATTTGGATCACAAAATACAAAGATATTCTTTGTTCAAAACCCACGTTAATAAATACCAAGTTTCCAAAAAGCTATCCAAATTCTAGGACAGTATTTCTTGGCAATGATAAAAGCCTTGGTTTTTTGGCCACAAAATGGAAGCCAACTGACACAGCACCACTTAATAATTCCAAGAATTGGAAACACATCCTCAATATAAACATGTACATCTACCTTCCTCACAGTCCCATTGATTATTCTTTCTGAAACTGTAGTGACCAGTGAGGTGTGATCCCTCCAAGTTCTGAGTTCTGTGCTACATCCAGATGTGTAAGACTTCCATGATCAGACTGCATTTCCTTCCCACAGCATATCACCCCGACTTTTATATTTGGTACATTCTTTAAGCCCCTCTTTTCTTTGTCCTTTACCTCTAACTTCTTCCCCCACCTTTCATCTAGGCACAAAATTCAATTTTTTCTACTCTCTTATCCCCTACCCCTCACGATCAACCCTTCTTTTGGAAGTGTTAATAAAATCAATTCATTGACTATTAAACACTTTATCCAGTAAGTTTGTATGGATCACGTCTATATTCACAATAACTGTTGGAACAAAGCTAAACAAATGATATTCTATGCTTTCGGTAACAGTTTGTAAAAATGACAATTTTTCTCCAAATTGATCTACAAATTTAGTAAGACTGAATCATAACTCCAGTAGGCATTTTTTCAGAAACTGACCTTCAAATGTATATGCAGTGTGAAGGGCCTAAATTAGCCAAAGAAATTTTGAAAACAGAACAAAACTGGAGAATTTACATTTTAATTTTCAAAACTTACTATAAAGTTACATTACTAGGAACTGTGTGATGCTGGCATTAGATCCATGTAATGCAAATGATAATTAAGAAATAAATTTTAATAGCAGAAAGTAATTAGAAAAAAGAAAAGTGACAGGAAAATAAAAATCAATGAAACCAATAAGTTTAGTTGCAAAAGTCAATAAAATTGGTAGACTAGCCAGGCTAATCAGATCAAAAAGCACAAATTAATAACAGGAGACATGAAAGAAGGTATACCAATACAAAACCCACAAATATCATAAGGATTACAGGAAACATTTTATAAAAAACTATATAAAAAAGGCTAAGAGCTGGTATAAAATGGACAAGTTTCTTGAAATACACAAATTACCCAAACTGATTAAAAAAAAAAGAAAGAAAATCTCAATAGCCATGTATTTGATGAACAACTTTCATGTATAATTTATACACTTCAAATAACAAACTTCAGGTCCAGATAGTATTACTGGTGAATCCTATCAAGGCTCTAAAGATAAAATATCAATAATACCTATTCTACACCACAGGTAGAAAGTAGAATGAGACTACTTTCCCCAGATGAGATAGCACACAGAATCATCACTATCCTGGTATTAATACTAGACAACACGACACATTCACTACACTGGGCTCATGATACTGCCAGAAAATGATTTACTTTGTGAACAAAAGGTGTAAAAACTTAAAAATATATTGACAAGATGAGATGCATTTCCAGGAAGTCACACTAAGATCCCCCTCACAATTAAAGATTCATAAAAGCAATAAGAATGCTGAAAACAATGTGAAAATCAACTTTTTCACAACTCTAGAAATAAACCAAAGGCTTACAACAATCCAGGGAATATTTATTCAAAGCAGATAAATAACAATTAAATTTCAGTAAGAATGGCAAGCTTTGTGGCATTTTAACTTGTCCTATTCCATGTCCCTTTCCCCAGATCCACAGTAAATTTCAAAGTGAACAGCCTCTTAACATACAGAATGGTAAAACAACAACAAAAAAATAATAGCCAAATAGTCAGTAGAAAGGGTAGTCTGACTTGCTCCAAAAAGCTCCACCTCAAGAAAAGAGTCACAGGTCTCAGTGCCTGTAGTGCAGTGGCTAGGGCGCCAGCCACATACACCAAAGGTGGCAGGTCTGAATGCGGCTTGGGTCTGCCACACAACAATGACAACTACAACAACAAAATAGCCAGGCGTTGTGGCAGATGCCTGTAGTCCCAGCTACTTGGTATGCTGAGGCAAGAGAATCGCTTAAGCCCAGAGTTTGAGGTTGCTGTGAGCTGTGATGTCACGGCACTCTACTGAGGGCAACATAGTAAAACTCTGTCTCAAAAACAAAGACAAACAAACAAACAAACCCAGTCACTGTTAGACTTATTTTGAAGCTTCTTCAAAGTCTCATTTGCAGGGTTTATTATTTGTCTTGTCTCTAAATTTGCTTAGTAGAAAAACATTTATGGAAAAAAAAATCAGTGACAAGTATCTAACAATGTAGCTGCTGCCTGAGGTGACAGTACCAAAAGCTTTTAAATTGAGGAAATGAGATGACTATAGAGGGGTTTACAGAGCTTGAATATATCCCTGAAAATCTAAAAGTCCACACATGTGTGTAGGGCTGTGCACATGCTCAAGAAAGCACTGAGAAAGCCCTGACCTCACCTCTCTTTAACTTTAATACCCTGCATAATTAGAAAATAAAATTGATATACAGTTTGAAATACAACAAACTGATTAACATAGCCTTCACCGCACTTTCTTAATTACTGTGTTATGACATTTATACTCTATGATTTAATAAAAAAAGAGAAAAAAGATATTTTTAGAAATGTACACCATAATAAATAAAAACAAGGCAATGATTGATCAAAAAGAAAAGGAATGTTAACCAGTTTGATGAAAGTGTCTTGGATTGTGTGTGAAAACAGCACACTGTACCCCCAAAGTGCATCAATGTACACAGTTACCATTCAATAAAAATAAATAAATAAAGAAAGAAAGAAAGAAACACACACACAAAAAAAAAAAGAAAAGAAAAGAAAAGAAGATTGAGAAAAATTGTAAGAATACTGAGGGTCTACACCCACATATACATACAAAACTCTTCAGAAAAGGATGGAAGATGTATTGGTTTAAGGCATTTAAAGTAGTCTCTTTGCAATTACTAGCTGAATATTAAGCTGAGAAGAAAATTCATGGTCAAACATGACACATTATAGAATGTACAGATTTAGTCCAGGGAACTTACTTTAAAGACAAATAACATCAACAATAGCAATAATAGCAAACCCTGCTAATGTAAAGAGGAAATCTGATTTTCATTAACCATATTATATCATGTTAAATCTTCAACTTTCAGTAAAATCTTATCAGACATGCAAAGAAAGAAGACAGGAATGATTGTACCCAATAGATTCTGTCTCTGAGGAAGCCCAGATGTGAACTAACTAGACAGACATTTTAAAAAGTTATTATAAATAGTTTCAAATACCTAAAATAAACCATGTCTAAAGAACTGAAGGAAAATATAAGAATGTTTTGCCAAATAATAAATATCAGTGAAGAAATAGAAATTGGAAAAACCAAAAACAACCAAACAAGACTGTGGTTGAAAACGAAACTAAAATTAAAATTTTAGTAGAGAGGACCAACAGTAGGCCTAGAAGAATAGAATTTGTCAAACTTGAGACTCTCCTGTGAGAGGAACTTAATGAAAAAGTTATGAAGAAAAATAAGCAGTTCCTGTGAGTCTGAGATTCTATTACACGGACGTCATAATGATACAGGACAGGTGGCACCCAGAGGACCCGCTGCCACTGCCCTGGAGATGTTGGTGAAGTAGCAGCCAGCAGAGGAGCCAGCAGGCTGGAGGGTAGGCCAGGGGCCCTAGGAGGCTCCAGTGGCCGCAGGAGCCCGACAACTGCGGGGGAGACACCAGTGCGTTGGTGACCCCTTCCTGCTAGAAGGGGAAACCCCACTTTTTCTAGGGCTGGTCAATTTCATTTAAGTTTCCAAGACCTGAGAATTCTGGCCCCTGCTGCTTAAATGGACCGCTGGCTGTAACTTTAGAGCCCTAGAAGTAAACCCTGAGTTTCTGCAAAATAACCCCCTGCGACTATATATACCCCTGAGCAGAGAGCCTGGGGACAGACTTTGGGGAGGGAGCAAGAGAGCTTGTTCCCCACCCGGGTTCTCTGTGCCAGGAGCTTTGGTTTTTGTAGTTTTATATTCTTTGTGAATAAATCCTGTCTTACCACTGATCTGTGGTCCGGGGATTCTTTCTTAGAATCATGGAGACCAAGAACCTGAAACACCATATCACTAACAGGAGTCCCAGAAGAGGTGAAAGTAGTAAGACCACATGAAAAAAAAATAATAATCAAAAATTTCCAAATCTGATAAAAAAAAATATTATCCCATGTGAATACAAGTCCAATTAACTCCTTGTAATATTAAACCCTAAACCTAGAAACACAGAGTCAAACTGACAAAAGATAAAGACCAAAGGAGAATCTTGAAAGCAAAAGGAGAAAAACAACTCACTTTATATAAGGGATCCTCGATAAAATTGATAGCTCACTTCACTAGAAAAATTGATTACTAACTTCATTAGAAATCACTGAGACTAATAAGCAGTGGAATTATATATTTAAAGGGGAAAGCAAATCAAATGTCAGCCATGAATTCTTATGTCATTAAAAACTTATACTCAAAAAATAGCACAGAAGTTAAGACATTCCTAGATAAACAAACACCTAAAAAATCTGATGCCACACAAACTGTCTTATAACAAATGTCAAGAGGAGTTGTTTAGCCTAAATCATCAGACACTGGATATTAACTAGAATTCACATAAAGAAATAAAAGACAATCAGTAAAAGTAAACCTACAGGTAAATAAAAAAGACAATATATGTGTATTTTTGTTTTTAACAAATTTCTTCCCTTACCTGCTTTAAAATACAAGGGCATAATGTAATATTTTTATGTCTCAGTTGAAAGACATATGTTTAAAGATATAATTTTGTGTAATAATAGTAGCCTAAAGGAAAAGAGAGAGAAAAAACCTAAAGTTTCTGTATGATTTAGAAATTAAGTTGGTATTAATTCAACTCAGATTTTCTTAGAATTAATTTTAATCTCCAAGGAACTCACTAAGAAAACTGAATGAAAACTCTACATAGTAAATACAACAAACAGGTAGTTAAATAGTACATTAGAAAAATATCTGAATAGGCTCGGTGCCTGTGGCTCAAGCAGCTAAGGCGCCAGCCACATACACCTAAGGTGGTGAGTTCGAATCCAGCCTGGGCCCACCAAACAACAATGATGGCTGCAACCAAAAAATAGCCAGGCATTGTGGCAGGTGCCTGTGCTCCCAGCTACTTGGGAGGCGGAGGCAGGAGACTCACTTGAGCCCAGGAGTTGGAGGTTGCTGTGAGCAGTGAAGACATAGCACTCTACCCAGGGGGACAGCTTGAGACTCTGTCTCAGAAAAAAAAATAAAAATAAAAAATAAAAAGAAAGAAAAAATAAAGAAAAATATCTGAATAAAAAAAAGAAAGAAAATATCTGAATAACTCAAAAGAAAGCAGCAGAGGCCGTGGTACTATTAGCTTTGTGCAGAAGTTTTTTAGCTTGATCAGGTCCCTATTACTTATTTTAGGTATTGCTAAAATTGCCAGGGAGTCTTCTTCATAAAATCTTTTCCCAAGCCAATATTGTCAAGTGTTTTCCCCACACTCTATTCAAGAACTCAGATTAATCAACAAGAAAATAGCAAACAACCCCATTTGTAAATAGGCCAGAGACTTGAACAGAAACTTCTCCGAAGAGGACGGATGAATGACCAGCAGACACATGAAAAAATACTCATTGTCTGTAACCATCAGAGTAATACAAATCAAAACCACTCTGAAATATTCCCTACTCCAGTAAGAGTAGCCCATATTACATGCAGATGCTGCGTGAATGTGGAGAGAAGGGAACACTTCTACACTGTGGGTGGGATTGCAAACCAATACAAGCTTTTTGGAAAGAAATATGGAGAATTCTTAAAGAACTAGAAGTCAACCTTCCATTTGATCCTGCAATTCCATTACTCAGAGGAACAAAAATCACTTTACCACAAAGACATTTGCACCAGAATGTTTATTGGAGCTGAATTCACAATTTCCAAGTTATGAAAACAACCCATCCTCATTGGGTTCTTGTGTTATATTAAACACAAATAATGTGTTAAATTATAACACAAATATGTGTCCAAACAAGATAGGTCTTAAAAATATAACACAAGATAAATTTTAACAAACAACCCAATGCCCATCAACATGAATCCATCATCAAACTGTGGCTTATCTATATATACCACGGAGTACTCGTTCAGCCATGAGAAAAGATGCAGACTTTACATCTTTTATGTTTACCTGCCACATTTTTCCTCAGTAAAGTATCTAAAGAACAGAAAAAAAGATATCCAGTGTACTCAAAACTAACACGAAGCCAATATATAGACAACCACAAGCATACAGGAATGATGAAACTCAAATAAAGTCTAGCAAGGGGGAGGGGAAAGAAGAGGAAAGGAGGGGAGAGGAAGGGTGACTCACAGCAGTACTCACCTAACATGCACTGCGAGGGTGTTCAGCTGCCCCCTGGGTGAAAGCCTCAACTACAACGTGAACCTTGTCTTAGAATTGAAAACAACGTAACCTAAAAATTTGTGCCCTGGTGTTTATTTGAAATTTAAAAAAAGCAGAAACGTGAGCAAGAGGAAATAAAAGATAAGAACTATAGAAAACAAAAGCCAAATTGATAGACATGAAATCTACATTGTAAGTAATTACATTAAGAATATATATAATTTTAAAATCTATAATCAAAAGCAGATATTAGGAAAACAGAGCATCCAAATACGTGCTGCATATAAACAGAACTTTAAATGCAAAGGAAAACAGGTTGAAAGTAGAAGAATGAATATGGACAGGATGTAAACAGTAATTGGAAAATAGATACAATGGTTCATCTACTATTAGGCAAAATGAATTTAAAGACAAACATTTTTATTAAGGACAAAGCAGGACATTTCAGAGTGATTATAATAGGCTGGATCTAACAGGAAGATACAATAATTATAAACAAAACAGCACCTGAAAACAAAATGCCAAAGTACATAAAGAAAAAAGTGATAGGCTCGAACAGAAAATTGATAATTCAAGAAGTAGTTGTAGACTTAATAGCTCACTTAAAGTAAGAGAACGCTTAGAAGGATCAACAGGGGAATAAAAAAGCTGAACTTTATTAATTAAGTAGATCAAACAGACCTATGCAAAATATTACACCCAGCAAGAGCAGAATGTACGTTCTTCACATGTGCGCACGGAATATACTCCAAGATAAACCACACATTAGGTCGTGGAAGAAGCCTCAGAATATTTAAAAAGATTTGAATCATACTAATTCTTGGGTCCAACACCACAGACTTAAATCAGAAATAAAGAACACAAAGAGAGAACACTACACAAATATTAAAAATAAACAAAACACTTCTAAACAACATAGGTATTAAAAATATACAAGATAAATTTTAAAATGCTTGAGACATATAAAAGCAAAAGGCAAGCATATGAATCATATGATAAGCAGCTAAATCAAGGCTTGGGGTTGAATGTATGGCAGTATATGCCTATGCTACAAAAAATGAATGATCTCAAATCAACTAGATAAATACCACCTGAAGAAACCAAAAAAGAAAAAGCAGACTAAACTCAAAGCAAAAAGGAAAAAAAAAAAAAAAACAGGAAGTAAAATGATTTAGGGTAGAAATGAAATAGAAAATTTTAAAAATGGTAAAAACATATTTCAAATAATGTATCTAGTGAGGACATGTATTCTACCTACCTACACTGAAACCTTATAACTTTATATTAAAAAAAAAAAGGCAAATAGGCCAAAGGATTTGAGTAGCCATCTCTCCCTAGAACAGCGGTTCTCAACCTGTGGGTCGTGACCCCTTTGTAGCAATGAAAATACATCATGGTATTAGGAGGCTTGAGAACCACTGCCCTAGAAGATACACAAATGGTCAGTAAATTCATGAAAAAAGAAAACACTAAAATTATTGTTATTTAGAGAAAAACAAATCATAACTACAAAGATATGTCACTTCACATCTATTAAAATATCCAAAATAAAAAGGTACTAAGAAGCATTGGTGATGATGTAGAGAAATTGAAACTCTCATTATTCCCCAGAGGAAATGGAAAGTAATCTAGCCACTTTGGAAAACCCTTTGGTACTTTCTCAAAATTTTACAGTTACCATATATCTGAGAAATAACACTGCTTGACAAATGCATGTACCCCCCAAAAACTAAAGCATATTTTTGCACAAAAACTTGCATTCAAATGTTCAAAACAACATCATTCAGATTAAGCCCAAAAAAGAGGAAAGAACAAGTTTTCCACAACTGCTGAACGTATAAATAAAATGTAATATATCTGTATTATTTTGTAATAAAAAGGAATGAAACACTAATATATGCCACAACAAAGATGAAATTTAAAAACATTCTTAGTGAGTGAAGCCAGTCCCACAGCACATGAATCAATTTATATGAAATGTCCTGCACAGGTAAATCCTTAAAAACAGCAAGTAGATTAGTGGTTTCTAGGTGTTCAGAGGAGATGGAAATGGGAAAGTACTGGCAGAAGGATAGGCAATCACAAAATGAGTGGTTTCTATTTTGAGTAATGAAAATATTCCAAATTTAGAGAGTTGTAATGGTGTGGAACTCTGTGAATATGTGAGATAACTCAGTTACATACTGTGAAAGGGTAAGTTACATGGGATGTGATACATGAATTATATCTCAATAAGACTGCTATGAAACATACATTGACAAATAGAATACAGACATATATCTGAAAGGAAAATATGCCTTGACCAAGTAGATTTAATCTAGAGTCTTCATTTCTGCAAGTCCAGAACCTCAATTTTCTCAGTACTTTGTCTCAAAAAGCACCCAAAATAATCGAATAGCATTCTTGACTACCATACTTCAGATACCTCCTTTACTAAAGAGGAAATCTAGAAAATCATACAATTAATTTAGATTTAAACCAAGGGAGGTGTCCATTCCTCAGTATTTATCCAAGAGATATAAAAACTTTTATGGACAAAAAAAAATGTGTTTGTAAATGTCTACAATGACTTTGCTCATAAACACTAAAAACTAGACACAGCCCTTATGTCCTTCAGTAAATGAATGTACACAAAATAATAGTGTATCTATTCATGAGATATTAAAGATAAAAACAAACTGACTACTAATACACACTTCAATGTAGGTTAACCTAAAACACATTAAAATATTGACAGTAGTCAGATCCCCAAAGCTGCACACAGATTATATTTATACAGAATTCTAGAAAAGGCAAAATTAAAGGAAGACACAGTATGTCAGTGCTTGCCAGGATTAGGGATGGGGCCAATGGTTGAGTACAACAGAACACAGGGGAAATTTTGGAATGACAAAACTGTTTTCTATCTTTATAATAGTGAGTACAGAATTGTGCACATCTGTCAAATTGTTGCAGAAAGACGAGACCCAACGGAGAGAAAGAGCACCTAAACACCATGTTTATAAGAGGAAGGGCTTTATTCATCAGCTGGAAGCTTACGCCATAGAAGATTTCCAAATGGCCGTGCTCCCTGACTGGCTTGGTCTTTCTCCTTTCATTGACTGTCAACAAGTTCCACCCCACAGGTACCCTTCCCATTGGCCAGTTTGAATCAAGTGGGAGATGCTAGTCCAGCCCCTACAGAACTACAGGATTTCACAGAACTTGGAAATTTCCAGGTTCCAGGAAGTCTACAAATTCCTAAGAACTGAGTCACCATGGAGAGGACCCTGCAGGTGCATCTTTGTGGTCTCCCTGAGAAGACCTGTTCTCTCAGACCTCACCCTTCTCAGGCATCCTCTCTCAAAATCTCAGAGAACTTTACACTAAAAAGGGTGAATACTGCTATATGTAAATTATATCTTGATAAACCTTACTTAAAACAAATAAACAGATGATAGAAATAAAGGATATATAGATGGATGGACAGATAGGTAAAATAAGGCAATTCTCTATGGTTGCAGTTTTTTCATGTACACTGTGATTTCCAATTCATGTAAAAGACATTGACAAAGGCAATCAACCCATCCCTATTTAATAATTGCATTATTCCTTGTCAAAGGCAGGTACCTTTGAGGAAAGTAGCAATGGACTCAAGTTTCCTAACATGGGGTATCCAAAAAGTCACCCCTAAAGTTGCCATACACAGGGAAAATGGGAAATTGTAGCTAGATATATCTTTATTTACAAAATTCTCGTTACAAAATTTTACAAAGAGGTGGCCTATGCATAGAGCACACTTTGTAAATATTTTGTAAGTTTTTTTACTGTATGTTGCTGTTCCCAGGGCTGACTGTTTGGTGATGCAGAGATAAGCACCGTGGACAAGATGATTAATCTGAAAAGAGAGGCTGAAGCTCACTCTGGCATTCAGCGACCACCTATCTTTATTGATTCTCTTATATACTCAAAACATCTGATAAAGTTTAAAATATCGAAAAGTTAAGACAGCAAAGTAAGATCACGGAAACTACCATAAAGATTCCAATCCAATACAATTACTGCTGAACACATATACAATTGATACAAAGTAAGAACATTTTACTTGGGATTAAATCACAAAGGTGCCAGGTTGTCTGTTCCATCAGCCCTTTTCCTTTGACTAAGACCAACAATAATCGTGTTAATAAAAAGAAAGAAGCAAAGTACAGTAGCCCAATGCTTCGACAGGTGTTTAGCCACCAGCTACGACCTGTCGACCTGTCCTGGTCCTCCACCAAATTCCTTTCTAAGAATGTTTCTGCTTTTCAGCAGGCCTGGGCATGTTCTCAGAGTAAGGGAATTTCCATCTTAGAACCACGTTCCCTGGGGAGCACATGAAGCCAAACTGCCATGTCTGAGCCTGGGGGGCTGTACCCCTTCAACTGTAGTAGAAATGGTTAGGGACAATAGAAAGAATTTAAGAGAGCTGGATATCTCAGGGAGTCTGATGAGTTTTTCCTTAAATAAATGGAGGAAGCTGCAGAGAGAAGATACAGTAACACACGTGGCTGCATTATAAACCTTCTTTGAAAACGTGGTTATTGTGTAACTAATTTAAGTGTCTACACAATCCTACACCCTGAGGACAGTGAGAAGCAAGCTAAAGTAGTGCTACTTTTTATCTCCTTTATACTGCCCAGGATAATATTTTTGCCTCTTCTCATTCCATTTTAGAACCTCCTCCTAATCAATAGCCACACCTGGGATTAACACCACCTGTCTATCTTATTGTCAGACGTGGGCTAGCACAAGGTGCCTATCCTTCTCACTCTCCAGCTCCATGTGCTGAAATAACCTCTCTACTTGAAAGGAACAAAAGAAATCTGTAAGGCTTAATAAGTGATAAGGAAAGAAATGTAATTTCTAGAAAGCTCAGAAAAGCAATGGAGAGTAAAGTAACATTAAAATAAAGATAGCTTCAAAACAACAACATTCTCTTAAGGAGCCCACTTGGCAGAGACCATGGGATGAAAGCTCATTCATCAACTCCCTACTCATCAACTTATGAAAAATTACGGTATTAAGGCCCACTGTCTCTTGTAGATACAAAATCAGAAAATCAATTTGTGAATCATGGGAAGTAAGTACCAGCAATGAGGCCCTTGGTTAGCTTTTAAGTTTCTTTTTATTCACTCTTAATGGCTTGGGCAGAGTGGGAAGCTTGGATCAAAATAACGTTTTTATTTAGAGTAGTTTAGATTGAGTCTTCCAATCCATAAAACCTAGGAATTCTTTTAGTTCTGAGGGAGGACAGAGTTTACTTTTAAGGAATAAGCTTATCTTAAGCAAAATTTGGAAACTGAACATTATTTTTGTTTTGCTCAAAAGTACACCTTTTAGATTACTTCCATGTGAAGTGCTAAAGTGTAAAATTTGACCAAATCAAAGTAATAAATTTTTTCCTCCAAACTAATAATCAGTGAGTATGCAAAAGCCGGTCATTTGGATCCAACAATTTCAAGCATATCTTTTACAATTTTTATATACTTTTATACAATTTTTCATTGTGCATTATTTTTCTTTCATCATTTTCATTTCTGAATTTAAAGAATTTTAGGAGTTCTGTGTTACAAACAGCAAAAGAACACTTCTGTATTTGTATACACATTTGTATAGACATATACATTAAGTGTATATGTATATTAAAAGATGAATTGGATGTAGTGCATTCATACAATGAAATGATGCTACAACAAAGTATTTACTGGGTTTACATAAGAAAAGCCAATTATTAAATAGTAATTCTGAGACAGGTATAATTTGTTTTGATTAAATTAATTGATTCAATCTACTTTAAAAGCTTTCTTTTTCTTTATGCCGTATCCAGAATACCTTTATGGCAAATATCAATGCATCTCCCCAACAGATGTCAGTAATGCGAACCCGTTTCCCAATGGCCAGGGTTTCACTTTACCTGTACACAGATTTTCTAAAGAAGCTGGAATGACTCAAACATATTACCAAGAAAAGAACAAGTGATCCCATCTCAGGGTGGGCAAGGGACTAGAAGAGAAAATTCTCTGAAGAAGACAGGCACACAGCCCACAGACATATGAAAAAATGCTCATTATCCTTAATCATCGGAAAAATGCAAATCAAAACTACTTTGAGAGATCATCTAACTCCAGTAAGATTAGCCCACATCACAGAATCCCAAAACCAGAGGTGTTGGTGTGGATGTGGAGAAAAGGGAATATTCTACACTGCTGGTGGGAATGCAAACTAATACGTTCCTTTTGGAAAGATGTTTGGAGATCACTTAGGGATCTAAAAATAGACCTGCCATTCGATCCTACAATTCCTCTGCTAGGTATATATCCAGAAGACCAAAAATCACATTACAACAAAGATATTTGTACCGGAATGTTTATTACAGCTCAATTCATAATTGCTAAGTCATGGAAGAAACCCAAGTGCCCATCAACCCATGAATGGATTAATAAATTGTGGTATATGTACACCATGGAATATTATGCAGCCTTAAAGAAATATTGAGATTTTACCTCTTTCATGTTTACATGGATGGAACTGGAACATATTCTTCTTAGCAAAGTATCTCAAGAATGGAAGAAAAAGTATCCAATGTACTCAGCTCTACTATGAAACCAATTTATAGCTTTCGCATGAAAGCTATAACCCAATTAAAGCCCATGAAGAAAGAGAAAGAGGAGAGGTAGGGGAGGGGAAAGGGGAGGATGGTGGAGGGATTGGTGGAGGGATTGGTGGAGGGTTGGTGGGACCATACCTATGGTGCATCTTACAAGGGTACATGTGAAATTTACTAGGTGTAGAATATTAATGTCTTAACATATAGCTAAGAAAATGCTGAGAAGGCTATGTTAAGGAGTTTGGTGAAAATATTTCAAATTGTATATAAAACCAGCACATTGTAGCCCATGACTGCATTAATTTATACAGCTATGATTTAATAAAAAAAGAAAACAAGAAGAAGCTGGATTATAGCATCTGTGAGCCAAACACAAGGTTTATCAGAGTCCTATAATAAAACTTACCAAAATGGAGCAACAAAGAGAAATAAAAGACTATGTGATAGTTAACTTTATGTGTCAACTTGACTGGCTAAGGAGATGCTCAGCTGGTAAAATATTGTTTCTGGGTTTATCTATGAGAGTGTTTCAGAGGCAATTAGCATTTGCATGTGTAGATTGAGTATAGATTACCCACAGCAATAAAGTGAACATCATTCAATTTGTTGAGGGCCAGAATAGAACAAGAAGTTGAAAGAAGGGTGAATCTGCTCTCTACGTGAGCTGAGAGATATATTTTCTCCTGTCCTTTAAGATTAGTGCTCCTGGTCCTTGGGCCTTTGGGTTGCACTTACCTGATTGGCTTCCCTGATATTCAGGAAATGGTTTGGAAATACACCGCAGGCTTTCCTGGGCCTCTATCTTAAAGATCACAGACTATGGAACTTATCATCCCAAATCAACCACTTACAAAAAACAAGGAGCTCGGTGATTTTATATATGAGAACTTCTCAGCCTCCCTAATTACATGAATCAATTCTTCACAATAAATCTCTTTCTACATATGTACATATAACTTACTGCTTTTGTTTCTCTGGACAACCCTGAATAGTAAATTTTATATAAATCTTCTAGCAGAAAGGTCATTCTAAAGAGAGATTTCTCTGCCTCCTATAAGTCAGTACAGGTTTGATATCACAGGTATTCAAATTGTTCAAAAGAAAAAACAAAAACAAGGAAACAAGATATGTAGTTAAGGAAATGTTTTGATTCTCTGTTTCCTAAAGTAGATGGTCCAGACCAAAAGATCTAATCCTCAGCACCCTGCCAAGATTGTTAGGGTGCATGCATATGTGTGTGTATGTATCTGTATGCATACACCAATATACATTTCAGTAGAGTTTGACCTTAAATTCACTGCTCACTGGATGTATATATTAAAATATTGAATTTGACACAAAATTCTATTAGGTGTATTTGATCATAAAAGTATTAGAGAATTGACATAATGTATTCAAGATAAAATAATAATTATATTTCTATAATTATTTTTATTATTA